>NW_016107400.1:9862403-9902823 GCF_001604975.1 Cebus imitator | reverse complement strand
AAAAGGACAAAGATGTTTTTCATCCTTTCAGCAAATACTGCTTGCATGCCTCCTGAGTGTGGGCCGTGTCCTGGGTGCTGAGAAGGGAACAGGAAGAGATAGGCAGGTCTCCTGTTGTCATGGAGCTGGTCTCCAGCAGGTGAGGGCGACTATTGATTTACCAAGACTAATAGCACCTTATTATTTCTTCCATTTGCATTGCTTTCTTCACTTTTTCAAAAACCAAAAGCATCTTTATGGAATACATTTTCAGGTCTTGTGCCCCGTGATGAGTCATTTTTAAAGGTCCAGACGTGGTGATATGTGTGACCTTTCTGGGGATCTCTGTCTCTGCCGACATGTGCTGTGATATTTCAGGACCCCTCACCTCCCCCACGCAGTGCTGCTTTCACTCATTGCTGGAAATCCCGTGCTTGTGTTGCCAGGGACCGATGTCATGGTTCGGTGCCTTAAGCTGCTGAAGGAATTTAAACGGAATGACCATGACGATGACGAGGACGAGGAGGTCATCTCCAAGACAGTGCCTCCAGTGGACATCGTCTTCGAGCGAGATATGCTCACGCAGACCTACGACCTCAGTAAGTCTTGTTGCCATCCTGGCTTGGATGTGGTTCCTGAGTATTTGAGTCAAGGAATGGTTTGCCCACGTGTCGAGAGAGGGCTCTCCCATAGAGAATGCAATACAATGGGATGTGCCTTGGTTATCCGGAAGGGTTTAGGCTTTGAGATCACATAGGAGTTTGCATCCTTGCTCTGCCACTTAGCCACATGACTTTAATGAGGTCTCTGAGTTCCAATTTCCTCATCTGTAAAAGCAGGCATTTTAGAGTTCTCCAGAGACACAGAATCAGTAGGATAAATATACATAGATATATGAGAGGGAGCTTATTATGGGAATTGGCTCATGCAATTATGAAGGCTGAGAAGTGTCACCAGCTTGTCTGCGAGCTGTAGGCCCAGGGAAGCATCAGAAGTAGGGACACCACAGGGGCAGGTCCCAGTGACCAAAGGCTGGAGAGCCTGGAGTTCTGATTGCCAAGAACAGCAGAAGAGGGGCTGCAGCTCCAGAAGAGAGGGCAAGTTCGCCTTCTTCTGGCTTCTTGTTCTGCCTGGGCCCCTGACTGATTGGATGGTGCCTACCCACAAGGAGGGCGGATCTGTCCCACTTAGTCCGCTGAGTTATACACCAGTCTCCTTCGGAAACACTGTCACAGACGCACCCAGAGATAAAACCCGACTGCTGATCCTGGTATCCCTTAATCCAGTCCCATCAACACCCAAGGTTAACCATCACGTGGGGATAGCATCCACGTTAGCACATTATGAGGATAAATGACATAAAGTTAAAATAGCTGGTATAGGGCCTGGTGCATGGAAAGCACTAAGAAAAAGAAAGCTATTGTGATTCGTACTCAAAGGTTCAAGAGCTACCTGTCATTTTCTAAGTTTGGTCTGGAGTTACCACAGGCCGAGAATCTATGATGAACAGGGAAAGAAAACTCTCTCCCGTTCCTAACCTTTCCCTGAGATCCCCTAACATCTGTGTAGGACAGCAGTGACCTAGTGTCGTAGGTGGTGTGGCCTCAGGTCCCTGCAGGGAGGAGGACAGAGCAGAAAGTGACGTGGCCATGGGGGATCTGATTGAGTTGTGGCTGTTAGTTAGTCGCCTTCACATTTCTCAGAATGGGTTCCACATAACGCAGTTGGGAAAAAGCTGCCCTTAACCCCCACCCTTTTTTTTTTTTTTTTTTTTTTTTTGAAGACAGAGTTTCGCTCTTGCTGCCCAGGCTGGAGTGCAATGGCACCATCTCAGCTCACTGCAACCTCAGCCTCCCAAGTTCAAACGATTCTCCTGCCTTAGCCTCCTGAGTAGCTAGGATCACAGGCATGTGCCACCATGCCTGGCTAATTTTGCATTTCTTTAGTAGAGACGAGGTTTCACCATGTTGGTCAGGCTGGTCTCGAACTCCTAACCTCAGGTGATCCACCTGCCTCGGCCTCCCAAAGTGCTGGGATTACAGGCGTGAGCCACCCTGTCCAGCTAGCCCTTTCATCCCTACTTTTTAGCATGTTGCCAGATCAGTATTGGAATACATTCTAGTCATCTCTGTTCATTCTGCTGCTTATTTTTATACATGTACAACATAGCAAAACCTTCTTTATGCAGACTGTTGTTACCAGGCAGCCTGAAGCTTGCGGATGCATCAGGAAATAAAGAGGAAGATAACTTCTGAAAAGTCAAAGAGCTTTGCCACCAAGTCTACCTGCAGTTCGTGTGCTTTACTTCTGGGACTCCCTGCTCACCTCCCAGTTCCCAAGCTGGCTCCTTCCTGGAGTTCTTAGTCCCAGCTTAGTGGGATGCATTTAAAGGGCTTCTGAGCGGCAGATACACTCTCAATCCTGACATATAGCAGCTTGTGGCAGCCCAGGAGTGGACAAGCTACACACAGCAATAGTGGGGCCCAGTGGTCCGCGAGGCATTTACTCTAGGGCTGAGGAGCATCATTTCCTTCCACAGTCCCCACTGCAGGACTCTTGTGGGACAGTGCGGTAGTCGCTGTCCACAATGCCTCTGTGTCTGTTGAGAAAAACTGGGAAATGAAGACTACACATTTTAAAAAGTTCTGAATTAAAAATTATTTTCATACTTCTTAAAGAGATCAATTTCATTTATGTGAAACAGTTCATTCACACAAAGGGCTAATTTCCTGCTATTGGGTAAAACTGATCTTCCTGCATTTTGGTATTTCAGCTGTTATCACCTGACATTTAGTGCTTTAACTTGGAGTTGTGAGATAGTAAGCATTCAAAACATTAGCTGTTAGTAGCCTAGTATAGTATATTAACTCAGGCTCAGAAGAGAAAGCACTCTTGGGAGGATAAGGGAGAGAAATGGTGTTTTGTTCTGTTTGGTAATTTCACAGCATTGAAATGCCTGTTGAAAAGTGGGCTGGAAACTGACTTGTGCAGAACAGCTCCTTTGCAGCGGTTTCAGTTCATGTGTATTGTTTCTCACAGTTGAACGCAGAGGCACGAAAGGAATTTCCCAAGCTGAAATCCGAGTGGCTATGAATGTGGGAAAACTGGAGGCAAGAATGCTATGCCGGCTTCTTCAAAGATTCAAAGTTGTCAAGGTAACATCATGAGCCTTCCCCAACACTCTTGTCTTTAGAGGCGTGTGCTGTGTATTTTCGAAGGAGCATCTCGGGGAGTCAGGGACTCATGGCCTGACATCTGTGTCAAAGAGGCAAATGGCCTCCCTGGGGCTAAATGTAGTCCACAGCCATGTTAATGTCTCCCTGTCACTGTGGTTCCTGTTTGTCTTCGAAAAGTCAGAGTAGCCTGGTGCACTGGCACATGCCTGTAATTCCAGTACTTTGGGAGGCCAAGACAGGCGGATCATCTGAGGTTAGAAGTTCCAGAACAGCCTGGTCAACATGGTGAAACTCCATCTCTACCAAAAAAACCAAAAAATTAGCTGGATGTGTTGGTAGGTGCCTGTAATCCCAGCTACTTGGGAGGCTGAGGCAGGAGAATCGCTTGAACCTAGGAGGCAGAGGTTGCAGTGAGCCAAGATCACGCCACTGCACTCCAGCCTGGGCAACAAGAGTGAAATTACGTCTCAAAAAGAAAAAGAAAAAAAAAAGTCAGAAGATGATGTGACCAGCCCAGGAGCCTACTCCTGTGTGGGGACAGTCAGCTGGGGCTGGCCACTCTGTCTGCCTGCTTCAGACAAAGCAGTGCTCTCCAGGGTTCCTCCATCCCCAGCTGGCCCTCCTTCTCATGCATGTTACTTACCTGGCGCCTGCAGACATCCAGTTGACCAGCTATGCCTGTCTAGCACTCTCCTTTTGTAATTCAGACCTGCCTCAGCCCAGCCTTCTCGGCCCCTCACATGCCACTCTCGTCTTTCCCATGTTTTGGTCATCTTGCTGGAAGGCAGAATTATAGTTAGGTGAATGACTGCAGCACACTTGGCCCCATCCCTGGCATGTGGTGGCACCTAGATCTTACTTTTTCTCCTATAAGGGTCCTGGGAAGAGCCCCTTGCCCTGTTCTAGAAGATAAAATGGGTGTGGATCGCCAGTGCCCAGGCCACCAATCCCCATGGCAGTGGCTAAGTGTAGCCCATGTTCTCCAGTCCAACTTTTTCGTCTGCATCACAAACGCTGCTGCTTACTGACCTTTTTTTGTAGGCCACGTTCTGTCCCAGGCACTGGGGCTGTATGGAAGGTTAAGTGAAGGCCCTGCCCCTGAGAAGCTCATAGCCTCTTAGAGCAGACACACAGTCAGAGTTGTACTTCAGAGAAGGATCCATATGGCAGCAGGACCTGGGGGATTACAGACAGAAAGAGCCTGGAAGGAGCATCAGTGGTGCCCGACCCAGGGCCCAGGCAGTAAGACAGAAGACACAGATGAAAGCCAATGAGGAAATAGACGCCACAGACACCTGAATGCCTGTGGGTATGACGCTCTCTTTATAGTGTGATAAACACATCTTATTCCCTCTAGGGATTCATGGAAGATGAAGGTCGGCAGCGGACCACCAAATACATTTCCTGCGTATTTGCAGAGGAGAGCGACCTAAGCCGGCAGTACCAAAGAGAGAAGGCCCGGAGCGAGCTCCTGACCACCGTAAGCCTGGCGTCCATGCAGGAGGAGTCGCTTCTGCCTGAAGGCGAGGATACCTTCCTCTCTGAGTCGGACAGCGAGGAGGAGAGGAGCAGCAGCAAGCGGAGAGGCAGAGGGGCCCAGAGGGACACAAGAGCCTCTGCGAACGTCCGGCCCAAGACCCAGCCTCATCACTCCACCCCAGCCAAGGGTAGGGAATGCGTGGGGTGGGCAGGGGCTGCTTGCACTGCACTGCTGGGCATCTGCAAGAAACACCCTTTAGTTGAGCAAACACCTGCAGTGCCCTTGGTGCCATCCTGATGAGAGACCTGATGCTGTCACTTGTACCACATCTTCATGGGTTTGGAGGAGAGGGTCCTGTGGTATCTCCTGGCTGCTTGCAAATCATTTCTTCATGGCACATGTTTTGTTTGCTTTTTTTACTTTTAAAGAATGAACTTTCATACACTTCCCTGCCACTCCCCTCCAACAGTCTAAGGGTCCTCCAAGTGTTTAGGCTAGTTATAGCAAACTTTTTTAAAATGCATAGAGAGTGGTGCTGATGACACGTTTGCAAATCTGGTCCCCAGCTCTGAGCCCCCAAGGACATTTGACAATATCTGGAGACATTGTTAAATGTCTGGCTTAGGGAGAGACTCCTACTGGCATTTCATAGATAGAGGCCAGGATGCCGTTAAACATCCTGCAATACACAGCACAGCTTCTTACAGCAGAGAATTAACCGGCGCAAACTTCAACACTGGCCAGGTGGAGAAACCCTGCTGTAGATGAGGGGCCAGAAGGAGGGGCCCAAGCTGCTGCTGGTCCACGTCCCTTTCAGCTGACTCACAGCAGAATCCTTTGGTCTGCGTGTGTCTACTCTGACCCCCAAGCATGAATGCCCCTCTTGGCCTTCCCCTTGATTTGTCCTACCTCTTCCCTCCGCCACAGGTGGGTGGAAAGTTCTAAACCTACACCCGTTGAAAAAGCAGCCGCCCTCCTTCCCGGGAGCTGCTGAAGAGAGAGCCTGCCAGAGCCTTGCCAGCAGGGACAACGTCTTAGACACCAGCAGCGTCTCAGACCCCAACGTGTCCTTTGTCTCCCACTGCACAGACAGTAACAGTGGTGACATAGCTGTGATCGAGGAGGTCCGCATGGAAAACCCAAAGGTCAGTGCATGCGGAGGGAGGGGAGGGAGCTGCCTCCGAGTAAGAGCCTGTGCCTTACCTCATCGTTTCTGTGCTTTGGAATCACATGATCACAGTGAAATCGTCCACAGTGAGAGTGCTGCATGCCGGGGCCCGCCTGTGCTTCGCAGCAGTAGCGCGGTGCTCATTTACACACCACCCTCGTGCAGCCTGGGCCCTTCGCAGAGATAGTCTGCCTGGTTATCTGCCCACTGGCTTATTAATTTCCAACAACTTACGCTTTTTACTTAGATATATTTTAGAGGGAAACTTGTATACCTAATTTAGATCAATGGTTTTTACCCATGGGGGACATTTGGCAGTAACTGGAGACAGTTCTGAGTGCCATACTTAGGGAGGGGCTGCTGCTGGCATCCAACAGAAGCCAGAATGCTGTTAAACAACCTGTAATACACAGGACAGCGCCTCACAGCAGAGAATTTCCCGGCCCAAATGTCAGCACTGGTGAGGTGGAGAAACTCTGCTTTAGGTAGAAGGCTGATATCATTTGCTATAAAAAAGAAAGTAATCATAGAGGAGATACAATAAAGTCAAAACTGTATTAGTTCTTCCAGCCAGTTACTCTTACATATCAAGGTGTTAAAAAAGACAAAGCGAAGTCAAACCAATACTTTCATCAATATTGTTGGAAGGATTGAAAGACAGTTGATAAGGAATGCCTTTCCTGTTGTGTGATTTGGTTCGCCTAATGCCGTGTCAACACTTGTCACTTAACAGTACCTCAGACACTGCCAGTGCCACCCATTTTGGAAACACTGAGTAGAGAACAAGGCACCTAGTATGGAGTGGATATATGATCTGGGGTGGCTTTTGATGGTATTGCTGCTGTTCATTTATGTAATTTTTTTAAATTAATTTTTTTGAGACAGAGTCTTGCTGTGGTGCCCAGCCTGGAATACAGGTGTGATCTTGGCTCACTGCAGCCTCTGCCCTGAGGCTCAAGTGATCCTCCTGCTTCAGCCTCCTGAGTAGCTGGAACTGTAGGCATGCACCACCATGCCCAGCTAATTTTTATATTTTTTTGTAGAGAGGGGGTTTCATCATGTTGCCCAGGTTGGTCTCAAACTCCTGGGTTCAAGTGATCCTCCCACTGCAGCCTCCCAAAGTGCTGTGATTATAGGCATGAGCCACTGTGCCCGGCCACTGCTGTTTCATTCAGCCCTGTAAGGTCAATATCAGCTTTGGCCTGGCATGTTCACTTCCCATGAGTCCCTGGAAAGTTAGCCACACAGAGCCCTGGTTTTTCTCCTCTGTAAAATGGGAACTATGATGACAAAAGTGTTAAGAATTTTTTATGAAAAAAAGAGTAACAGTAACTGGCATATGATTGTCAGTGTGTCAGTTTCTTAGCTAACTATAGAAGAACCAATGGAGAATTAAGGGAATGCCTTCTAACTTTTCAGGAGTTGGTGGAGCAGATGCCTCTAATTTGTGTTCTGAAACCAGCTGATCTTCATAGAGTGGCCCAGGGTCCTCTGCTGGCCGATGTCTTTGATATTCAAAGCATTGAGATGGTAGAGTAGTGGGATCCTGTGTAGGAGAACAGGCTTCTTGGCGTCCCTTCTTGAAAGATGGGAGTAGAAGTTCCTTGAAGAGGGCCAGTGCACCCACAGGAGTGATGTGTGGCCCCCCCAAGCCTCACTGCATCTTGTGCTTTTTTTGGTCTCTGTTCTAGGAGAGTAGCAGTTCCCTGAAGACTGGGAGGCACAGCTCAAGCCAAGACAAACCCCACGAAACTTACCGACTGCTGAAACGCAGGAATCTGATCATAGAAGCCGTCACCAACCTTCGCTTAATCGAGAGTTTATTCACGTAAGGAGCTGTCTGTCTGTCTGCTTGTGCTAACAGTAATTCTCCTGCCAATTAGTCATCACAAGTCCCAGAAACCACTGAGAGGTGTTCAGATCTCTGTCCCACTGTGTAGAGTCTCATCTCATTCCTTTGTGGTAGAAAGGATTTAGAGTTTACTCTTGTTCTTCCAAAGGAGCAGATATTGAGGCATATCAGCATGCTAGACAGAGAATGACTGAGCCCAGAGACTTCTTCCTCATACTCCGTCTCTAACTAGAGCTGTTAGAGAGGAGGAGGGCCATCTGCAGCCACTGTCACCTTGTTCCCCTCCTCTGAGCCATGAGAGGTTTAGCTAGGTGTTCCCAATGTTCCTTCTGTCCCTGCATTCTTTTTTTTTTTTTGAGGTGGAGTCTCACTATAATGCCCACGATGGAGTGTAGTGGCACAATCTCAGCTCATTGCAACCTCCGCCTCCTGGGCTCAAGCTGTTCTCTTTCCTCAGTCTCCTGAGTAGCTGGGATTACAAGCACCCGCCTGGCTAATTTTTGTATTTTTAGTAGAGACTGGGTTTCACTGTGTTGGCCAGGCTGGTCTCGAATTCCTAACCTCAAGTGATCCGCCCTGCTCAGCCTCCCAAAGTGCTGGGATTACAGGTGTGAGACACGACACCCGCTGTCCCTGCATTCTATAATCAGTGCTCTAGAAATATCACCATAGTGATTCAGTAAGACCTAGAGGAAGATATATCCAGAGAGAAGTCTAGCGCACTTCAGATCTTAGGGGTTAGTGTTAAACCAGAACAGCCCTTATCTGGGTGTTAAATTAGCATTCAACTTGGTGAAGACAGTGTGCAGTTTCCCTGCCATCATGTTCTCAAATCGTAGTCTCTTGAGTTGCTGGCGAAAGGCTCCGCTGTGGAGCTGCTGTCTTGGTGACTTGTCCTTATACATTTGCCACCAAGGGAAACAATTGTTAATGTCTCAATAAGTCAGTCTTTCTGTGGTGGGGAAACCCCCTTTGGTCCTTCCCTGTTTCTGTTGGGTACCATGAGGCATGTCTCTGTTGCCTGGGTTGAAGAAGGCCTTCCACACTGAGATTGGGAGTGTTACCTGCTTATTTTGTGGGGCCCAGGATCCAGAAGATGATCATGGATCAGGAGAAGCAGGAAGGGGTGTCTACGAAGTGCTGTAAGAAGTCCATTGTCCGCTTGGTGCGGAACCTGTCTGAGGAAGGTCTCTTGCGACTATATCGGACCACCGTCATTCAAGATGGCATCAAGAAGAAGGTAACCAGGGGCTCCCCCGATACCCAGAGCCAGCCTCGTGCTGTTGGAGGTTTTTGCCTAGCTTCTCTTGTCGTTGCTGTATCTTGGTAGTTGGTTTGTTACCAATGACTTGGAATTTCCTATTATGCCTCCTGATTTAGGGAATACAGGTAAGCTGGAAACAGAAAAGAGCAAAAACTTGCTAGGATTGTAAAGCAGGTCAACTCCAAGCAGCAACTGTGCAGGCATCCAGCCCTGCAGCCAGCCTTGAAGAAGCAGAAGACAAGTAGAGGCATTTTGAAGTTCAGTCGTTTGGGGACAAATTAAATAACATTTAGAAGGTGGAAAATTTAGATTAAGCAGCAAGAATACTTTCCACGGAGAGCTGAGGAAACACCCCAGAAAGAATGATGGCATTAAGTCAGGATGTGCTCTGGCTATCCGACGGGAGCAGTACATCTCTTCCACCTTGATTTATCTATTCTGTACAATGTAAAGTTTGAGGAGGGGGCATTCCCATAGCAGCTGTAGCTCAGCAGCAGCTTCACACACATTCTAAGGCACACGTTTTTCAGGGTCAGAGTAATTTGTGATGATACAGCCAGGCACCAGGGCCAAAAGGAATGGTTGGTGGGGACAGTCACTCGTAACTTCCTGACTTTGTCTTATGCCTGCATTGTAAATCTCTGCCTTAAGAAAGCTCTGCTTTGGTATTTTGTTTTCTTAATAAGCTAGTAAAGTCATTTTTGCTTTTCTACTTTTATTTTTTGAGAAATTTGAAAACTGCAGGGTAGTACAAAAAATGACTTAAGAAACAGTGTCTAGCCTTCCTACATTGAGAGCTCTCATCAGTTTTTATGTCTGCTGTAAGCCTTTTAAAAATGAAACAATAACGTCCCTGGCCTCTGCTCCCCGCCCTCCGCCTCCCACCCCCCACCCCCTACCCCTACCCCCCACCCCCCACCAGCCTGTCGCTTGTGCCTTGAGCAGTGGCAGTAGGTTCCTATGCTAACCTCTCAGTGAAGGCCAAGAAAAGCTACAGCGCCTCCAATTTCTGCTGATCTTCAGAGAGTGCAGTCACTGAAGAACCCCCTACCCTCCAGTTTAGGGCTAGGGAGAGGCAGTCAGGCATAGGCATCAGCTGTGTCTCCAGGCAGTGCTGGAGGGAGTGGGTGAGGGATGGGGGCAGCAGGTAAGCATGCGGGGAGGGCAGATAACCTCAAAAACGAAAGTGTCCAGGAATGGGGGCCTCTTGCCTTGAGGTCCCACTACAGTAGCTGGTTTTTCTGGCTGGAAAGGGCTTCAGTTATGCACATGTGACTCTAGTACCAGCGTAGGTTTCTAGCAGGACTTTCTCTGGCACCCAGAGCATGTGCTACTGGCAGCCTTTGGTCTGCTGGGCCCATGTGGGCTGGAGCTGGTGTGCCTGCATCAGTCTTTTGTCTTTGCTCCTGTGTCCTGCCCTGCCCGTGGGGCCTCTGGGAAGTTTGCTGGGCCATTTGGCTGGGGAAAGTAGGGCAATGTGAATGCTGCGTATTTCTCCCTTGCCTTTGAATTGTCTGAAATGTTGCCACCCTGTATCTCATTTGAGCTTCACAAAACCACAAAGCTGATAGTTGGGGGTGGGGGCGGGGTGGTCCTTATTTCATAAATGAGGATGGGGAGAAACTGAGCCAAGTGCAGCCTTCTGGAGCCTTCATCTAGGTGTTGCTGCCTGCCCCGTCTCTAGATCTATCTGAGCCCATGTTCAGCATGAAGCTGCTGGCCAGAGTGGACGTTCAGACAGCCTGACCTTGCTGTCCTCTGCCTCAGCAGAGACAGGCAAGAAGTCTGGCTCCCCGGGGGCCCGGCCGGGCCTCAGCTGCCACGCTGACGCGCTCACACACACCCTGCCCCACTCCACCTCTCCCTGCTGGGTGCTCAAGTTACTTCTCTTCCATGCAGTTTCTATTTTTCACCCTGTGTATCTCTCATGAAATGATAACCACCTTCACTGTTCAGCTTCAGTAGCTCGGAAAAGGTAAAACAACAAAAGCGGCTCTAAATCCTCTGCCGGTTTGTTTGGACGGGCGCCTGGCAGGAGTCCCATGACGGCACTCTCAGCAAGGGTAGATTAATGAAAGCCACTTACCTTTTCCAGATGGAAGCCCTCAGGACTCATGAGCGACGGGGAAATTCTCAGACAGTGGGAGCGGGGCACCGAGCAGCCCGCCAGGTAGCAGCACAGACCAGTGGGCTGTGACAGCCCAGTGAGGGACTTGCAGGGGGGTGGCTCTGTGTCCAGGCCAGATTGCTTAGTGGGGCCGAGCACCCCTGGCACCGATGGCAGAACCTGATCGCTTGGTCACTTGAGGGATTTCTCCACCAGTAGCTTTACTGGCAAACTGTTCAGCAACACATTTTGCTTCGATCTCCTAATTGTGTTTTAGAAATGTTAATGAAAAACAGGTATGACTGGGGTTCCACTAGGAATAAATAGACTTGTGGAGCCAAGTCTGCCTCAGCTCTTTCCTCACCTGTGGGATGCTCCAACGTCTCTGTAGGTGGATCTGGTGGTGCACCCATCCATGGACCAGAACGACCCTCTGGTGCGAAGTGCCATCGAGCAGGTCCGCTTCCGGATCTCCAATTCCAGCACAGCCAACAGGCAAGTGGTGGTGCCCGGGAGGAATCAGAGCAAGGATGCCAGGCCTGTGTGCCAGCAAGTCCACAAGAGCCCTTTCTTCATACCTGCATGGGATCAGTGAATTTGTTGGTTTAGAGTTCATGGTTCATGATCTCCTACTCTAAATAAGGACCAATTTCAGGACTCTTTAGGGGAAAAGAAAAAGTGGTCTTTATTCTGTCTGATAGAGTGTGGACAAAGCACTCCCTGTCATAGGCCTCTGCCGTCTGAAACTCACTCAGTCTCACAATGGCTCACAGTGATTCTGGTTGACTTTCTCAGATCTTCTCTAACTTCGTTCATAAACCATGTAATGAACTGAGAGAACACTCAGGGGAGGGAGAAAGTTGTCAGCTGTGTCTCAACTAGAGACTCCCACAGGCAGGGAGAGGGCTGATCTGGCTTGCACATACTGCTTTGTGAGGTCTGCCAAGTATTGGCCACATATACTTTGAATCAGTTGCTGGTTAATTTCTCATATAATTCCTCACTTCTGGCATTGATGGACATGTCAAAAGATATAGCGCATTGGGTTCCATGTCTCACAAGGCAGCACCCATAAGTGGGGGTGCCCTCTCCAGGGTCCCACAATCCCCACCACCCCCAAATGTTTCAGTGATCTGACATTTTGTTTGCACCATCTCCCTGGCCCCTGTGGGGAGCAGGATTTGAAACCTACAGGCCTGCATCCCATTCATACAGCCAGACACTGTCCTTTCTCTTAGCCTTGATTTTCTCAATATATTATTGCATGTTTATTTGGACTGCAGGGTTAAAACTTCCCAGCCTCCAGTGCCCCAAGGGGAGGCAGAAGAAGACAGTCAAGGAAAAGAAGGCCCTAGTGGATCAGGAGACTCTCAGCTGAGTGCTTCCTCTAAGTCAGAAAGTGGACGGATGAAAAAAAGTGATAAGAAAATGGGCATAACCCAGCTTAGAAATTATCATCCCGTTGTAGGTAAGCAGCAGCTTCTTGTCTGGGTTTAGTTACATTTCATTTGTTGTTTGCATGAGGATGTTTAAGGCATTGGGTCTCTCCATTCAAGCTGTGAGCTGCAGTCAGAAGAATGGGGTCTGAGCTGTGGGCTGGATCCTGTTACTCTGGCTGTATAACTTCTTCCAGCATCTCTCTCCCTATCTGCAAAATGGGGACAGTTCTGTCTGCCATACCTTACAAGGCTTCTGAGAGACTCAGACGGAATCCTGCTAGATCCCAGTGTGAGGAAAGATTAATTTCTTCTTCTGAATGTTCTTGAGCTGGAGCATTTTATAAAGTACAGAAAATTTCTCCTTGTCCTGACTCCACAAATCCCCCACAGCACAGTCATTGATGAGTCTGGTGTTCCTATAATTTCCTCAGAGTTGGAGTGCTGACAGGTTCCCTCTTCTCTCATTTCTAAACTTGTGCTGAGCAAGGCTGGTGGCCATGGCTTTATAGTCACGATGCTCGGCCCCTCTCCAGGCCACGGCACGCGTGCTGGTGCAGGAAGAAGGGCAAACTTGCCTCACCGGGGCCCGGCTGTCTGTCAGGCAGCATCAGGTCCAGGACACAGCAGACCCAGGGATTCCAAGTGGAAGAGGCTGTGTGACTTCCGTTTCCAAGGGCTGCAGCCCCACAGCCTGGCCTTTACTCTCCACGTTTCCCTGTTAGAAAGCACAGGTGAAGGAGGAACAGCGGCGTGAGTGTGTGCAGCTGGACGGTATTTGCACTTGAATGGACCAGGGGCAGCGCCGGTGATCCTCCGGTGGGGCTTCTGACTGTCCTGCATGCTCTCACAGCCGTCATCTCTCACTGGGGAAAACCAAGGAACAGTGCATTTGCATCAGCAAAGAAATAAGCCGCTTTAAAAGAACTGAGATTGTGGAGTATTTGGCGCAGTTCTCATCAAGCCAGAAATCCTTACCCAGTAGTTTCTCAGGCCCTCTGTTAGGCCATTCTTATGCTGCTATAAAGGAATACCTGAGGCTGGGCCATTTGTAAAGAAAAGAGGTTTAATTGGCTGACAGTTCTGCAGGCTATATAGGAAGCATGGCTTGGCTTCTACTGAGGCCTCAGGAAGCTTCCAGCCATGACAGAAGGTGAAGGGGGAGCAGACACATCACATGGTGAAAGCAGGAGCAAGAGAGAGTTGGGGGAGGTGCCACCCAACTTTAAACAGCCAGATCTCACGAGCACCGGCACCTTGCCATGAGGGATGACCCCGTAACTCAGATGGCTCCCACCTGGCCCCACCACCAGCACTGAGGATTACGTGCCAACATGAGATGTGGAGGGGCCAGCCAAACCTTCCCACCCTCCTTGCTGCTCGCCACTCCACCTCCTGCCCCTGCACCTTCACGACCCTTCCTAGAATGTGCCTGGCACACCCAAACCTCAGGCCCTTTGCGTTTGCCCTGTAGGCATGTTCACTCAAGGGTCCCCAGTGAGGCCTATCCCGGCCTCTGTTTGTAGAATTGCAGCCCTCCTCCCATCCGGGCTTTATTTTCTGCTGGTGGGCTATTTTAGGTATTCTATTTTATCATCATCTGTCCTTGCCCACTAGAAAGTAAGCTCTAAGAGAATAAGGATATTTGCCATCTTTCTGCTCCCTGGCACATAGTGGCACTCAGTAATTTTTTAATGAATTCAACTGAATTCAGTATGTGATTCTTCAAGCACTGCTCTCTCCCTTTCTTGCTTCAGTTCCTGGACTGGGGCGTTCTCTAGGGTTTCTGCCCAAAATGCCTCGCCTGCGAGTGGTCCACATGTTTCTGTGGTATCTCATCTATGGGCACCCTGCCAGTGACAGCATGGAGAAGCCAAGCTTCATCAGTGAAAGGAGAAAGATAAAGCAGGAGCCAGGCAGGGCATGTGTCCGGCCATCCTCCTCTGGAAGTGCCTGGGAGGCCTGCTCGGAAGCCCCATCCAAAGACAGCCAAGATAGCGTCACCTGGGAGGCTGAAGTGGAGCTGGCCACAGAGACAGGTGAGAGGCCCCTGCCACTCCTGCACCTGGGACAGGCAGGCCCAGTAGATCCAGGGAGAATCACGATGGTTCCTTATCCTTATGTAAACTGGCTGCCTCCTCTGATCCAAATGGAAACATAATACACACGTCTGAACCTGCAGGCTTTCTTCCTCGGCTTCCTTCCTGCCTGACAAGTAGAGTTTTTCTCAAGTTGGGGGTGAGGGCACCAACACCTCCCGGGAGATGATGTCACCATGGTGCCTGGGATCCTGGTTGCGTGTGTAACCATGAGTTTTTTCCTAGTGTATGTGGACGACGCCTCGTGGATGCGCTACATCCCTCCCATCCCAGTCCACAGGGAGTTTGGCTTTGGCTGGGCTCTCGTCAGTGACATCCTCCTCTGCCTTCCCCTCTCCATCTTCGTCCAGATTGTGCAAGTCAGCTACAAGGTACTGGTGACTGGAACCATCTCAGGACTGGCCCCTCAGCTCTGGCCTGGAGGGCCTACACTCACCTGGGCAAGGGAGGATACTTGAAGACCCAGGGTTGCCCAGGTGGATGGATGGATGGGTGGATGGACAGATGCTCAGTCAAGGGAAAATATTTCAATATTTTAAGGATTTGTTCGAGATAGATTAAAAATGATTGGGTAGATAGGTGGGTGGTTGATCAGGGGTGAATACTTCAAAGACTTGCTCTTCTAAATAGATCTATTATGGTAGGTAGATAGCAAGATAGACAAATAAATACATTACAACAATAAAACATGTTGTTAGAAATTTGGTAAATAGAAAAAGATAAAATAGAAATTACCCATAGCTGTATCACTCAGATAACTACTGCTAAGTAATTATCTTCTTGGTAAGGTTTTTGTAGTCCTTTATGGCTGTGCTGTGTGTGTGTGTGTGTGTGTGTGTGTGTGTGTGTGTGTGTGTGTGTGATATCTCCCTTTAAAAAAAAAAATGAATTGAAACTATATTCACTCTTTTATTGTCTGTGCTTTTGACTGAACAGTGTTTCCTATTTTTTGCATCATTAACTTTTTAGACTTGATATTAAGTAGATTCATAGTATTCGTTCTTATGCCTCTAATTTATTTAACCATAATATTTTCTATTTTTGGACATTTAAATTGCACTTTCTTGCTATTATAAATGACATGCTGATGAATACCTTTTGGTAGACATAGATGTGGCAGCTCCAGCATTTTTTCCTTTGGGTAAGAACAGGAGCAGAATCACTGGCTGCAAAAGGAATGTGTGTTCTCCATCTCATCTTTTCTGGTTTCATATAAATGTGTATATTCTTATGTTGCCCCAGGGAAAAACTTAGCACTGTCTGTGCCCACAGCAGGGTATGAGGACATCTGTTTATTGCCCCCAGCAGTGTGGAAAATGGGCTGGAAGGGAAGGGTGATGAAACCAAAGGCAGAGATGCAGGGGCACTGGGTAGGGCAGGAAGGAGAGCCAGTAGGCAGGTTCAGGGAGACCGTGGGCAGAAAATAGTGGCAAGCACTTTTTCCAAGATTCTTTCAGCTCACCCTGCCCCTCAGGGTGAGCTGAACCTGCACATCACCTCTTCAGGTGGACAACCTGGAGGAATTTCTGAACCACCCACTGAAGAAGCACACGCTGATCCGCTTTCTCCCCAGGCCCATCCGGCAGCAGCTTCTGTATAAGAGGTGAGGCCTGACCCAGAGTGGCTGCAGGTCCAAGTAAACCTTTACATCAGGGCTCTGAGCCGTCATTTATCAGGAGAGGAAACGGTTTTTAACTTCCAGCCTGCAAAATCTCAAGATTTCTATTAACTTATTAATGAAGTATGGGCTGCTACATTTTGTTACTTGATTTGAAGGTTCTTTTAAAGTAAAATCTGCTGCTAATGGCTGCAAGTATGGGAAATTTTTTTCCCCTTTCATTACTTTTACTTTCCAAATCAAATCCCCGGTGTCGGGTCGATCTCCATGGCCCTGGTTGGGTGTTAGGATGGGTGGTTCTGGGCCTCAGTACAGTGTGGGCTTGAGGCTGGTCCTCCAGTTACCACCAGGTAGAAAAGGGAAGAAGAAAGTCGCACCCCTCCTGCCACATGCAGACCCCTGCGGCCTGCTACAAGTGTGGTGTGATGGGAAGATCCTGCCCCCTCTGTTTTCCAGGCGCTACATTTTTTCAGTGATGGAGAACCTTCAGAGGCTGTGTTACATGGGGCTGCTACAGTTTGGTCCCACGGAAAAGTTTCAGGATAAGGATCAGGTAATGTCTCTCAAGCCCAAACGAAGGTGATCCTGATGGTTAAATGGTCTCCAAGCAGCCAAACCCGATGTGGGCTCTCCCTGTCTGGTGTCTCCCATTAGGTCTTTGTCTTCTTGAAGAAGAATGCAGTCATTGTTGACACCACCATCTGTGACCCACATTACAACCTGGCCCGCAGCAGCCGGCCCTTCGAGAGGCGCCTCTATGTCCTGAACTCGATGCAGGATGTGGAAAACTACTGGTTTGACCTGCAATGTGTCTGCCTCAACACCCCACTAGGTGGGTGTCAGCTGTCTTGGCTGGACCTGGCTGGTTTTGCTTCTTTCTGGTTGGCAGCTGGGATTTAGGGATAGAAAACCTAGGAGTCGCCCCGACCAGTGATGTGTTTCAAGTGCTCCCCAGAGGACCAGAGCACCCCTGGGGCTCCCTGATAAAGGAGAGTGGTGGGCCTTGAGTGGGTGGGGTGCTCCCAGCTCCCCACCCAGTTGAGCCCAAATAGCCACACTTAAGACAAAGTTCATTTGTTTGTTGAGTAGGTATTTATTAAACACCACCTATGTGTCACTTCCTGTGCCTGATTGTGCCGCAGTGGGAACATACCCTGCCCTGCCTTCGTGAGACTCGCCATCTAGTGCAGAGGAGACATAGCTCAGGGGAGTGCGATAAGGGCCGTGGTGGCAGGCAGGGTGGTGGTTATTCTAGGGCTCGGGAGCAGTCTTGCTGAGGAAGAGACATTGGACCTGAATCCTATAGGGTGAGGCAGAGCCAGCCAGGGCCAGAGCTGGGGTGGGCGTCCCATGCAGAGGCAGTGTCACAGGCTGAGGCCCTGAGTGGTACGTTGGAGAAAGAGAGGAAGCCATGTGGGTGAGGGGAGAGAGTGGCATCCACTAGTGACAGTGAGGAGGGCAGGGCAGGCCTGGAGGTGTTTTGGAGGGAACTGACCGGACATGCTGGTGACTTGATTGAGTTGGGCTTTGCAGGAGCCTCTGCCCACATCACTCTCCCTCCCTAGGAGGGCCCTCCCTGTCATACTCGCTTCTCAGATGCTCACTCCTACTTCAGGCATCACCTCTTGGCGAAAGCCTGTCCACAGCTTTGCTAGCATCATTGCATTTCGTCCGTGAGTTCCTTGTGCCCAGAAAAGCTGGCTTCCATCCCCAGGATGTGTTGCAAAGTGCCGGGTGCACAGTCGTCCTGCAAATGTGGATTGAATGTGTGGAGGGTCTGCAGAAGGCAAGAGAGCCTCCCCTGCAGCGCTCTTCCTGCAGGCCTCTCTCCACCTGGCCTTTTCCTGCCACCTCTACCAGGGGGGAAAGAAAGCTACGTTCAACTTGCACCTGCAAGAGGACTTCCATTCCGCTCCTCCCTTCTTGAAGCTGAAAGATCCAATAGCACACTTTGATTTTCGCGAAGCAGGAGTCGCACATTTTACTTGGCATAATTGTTTAATGCCAAGGGTAATGAGCACTTGTATCTAAAAATCTTTCATGGGTTCAGACATATTTTATAGAACGATGTGTTTCATGGAAACCTCTGGCATTCAGCAGTGAGCTAGGCTTGCCAATTTAGATTTTAATAATGCCCTAATTCCCCTGCATTTTATATCTAGATAAAAATTTGTGAACCAGCATGAATTTGCACCAAAGTTTTTCAGGCCTGACAATTGGTGAATTTCCATCCCTTTAGGTGTTCATGAGCAGAAATGGCAGAGGCTTACTGAGCCCATTAATCAGGCGTTGATTGTCCCTTCATTCAGTAAACGTGAAGAGGTTCTGCCCCAAGGAGGAGGGAAAAAGCATCATATAATGAGATGCAATCATCTGTTAGAGCAGGTGCTGCACGAACTGAGTAAGAATCACCCAAGGAGCATATTAAATCCTGATTACCGGGCCCTATTCAGCGAGTCTGCGTTTTTCATAAGCAGACTTGTGGTGCCATTGTTACTTATGTGAGAGAAGCGTTGCCTTGAGTACTGTCCATTCAAATGGGTGACCTTGGGCAAGCTATTCATAACCTCTTTGATTCTTGGTTTATTCCTAAGCTGAGAACTCCACTGACTCCACTGCCACCACCATACAGGCCAAGGTGAAGTTGAGCAAGGCGTCTCATTTAAAGTTCCAGCTGCCGGTGCAGGGTTTGAGCTCCCACTGCCGCAGTCCGCACCAGCCATGCCATCAAGCCAAGGTCTCCGAGCATACCAGGAGAGAGTCTTTGAGAGTCTGAAAACCTTCCCTCACCTACTCAAGCAGTGCTTTTAGTTGTATTTTGTATTTTTTTTGCAAGAAATGTAATTTTCTATATTATAGAATAACTGGCTATCATTTCTCAATTCCATTGGCAAACCTCTTGAGCACTTAGGAGACATCTGGCTGCTCCTGGAACTGGGTGGGGCCCAGGCCCGCTGCAGTGCATCTCAGCAATCTGTGCAGGCCCCTCCCTGTCCCTGCCACCACCAGCAAGGACAGTCGTTTCTGCCACCCTGGCCCCAGCAGCTCCCAGGGGCTTTCCGGGAGGCAGGAAGGCCTGGGTTTCACCTGCGCTGGACTCCCCGAGCCTGCCAGGCTCTCGACTGCCTGCCTGCCCTCTGTCTTTAGCGAGTTCAGCCTGGCGTAGACCCTTTCCTCAGGTCACCCACCAGCACTCCAACTCTTTTCCTCTGTTCCCTCTGACTTCCTTGTATGGACATTTTGTACAAAGAGGTCTTAGAAATCTCAGATCCCACAAGTGGCCAGGGAACCTTTTCACAGGCGAGGAATCCACTCTACTTCCCCACTCAGCCACAGGCGGTAGCCACCAGAGCCGCAGCAGGAAGGCGTGATCGGTCACCCTGATGTTTGATTTTCCAGGGGTGGTGCGCTGCCCGCGCATCAGGAAGAACAGCAGCACAGACCAGGGCAGCGATGAGGAAGGCAGCCTGCAGAAGGAGCAGGAGAGCGCCATGGACAAGCACAACCTGGAGCGCAAGTGCGCCATGCTGGAGTACACCACGTGCGTGTCCATCCCAAGCGCGGCGGCCAGGACAGGGCTGCAGTGATGCTTATTTCACATGTCTGCCCACCCTTGTTTGGCTTAGGACGTCAGGCCAGATGGCCTGGGTCTCCAGTACAGAGGCTGCAGACGGCTGGCTCCAGACATACATTATTTACCCCACATCTTGTTTTTAAAAATGTAATCAGTTGTCAAAATTTATTTTGGGAATTTTACATAAAAATCTGGATTTGTGACTTTATCTTCCAAAAGCGAAAACCAGTCAACACTTAGGGCCCTTAGATTCTTCATTGCTACCTGTGGGGTGTTTTTCTGGAAAGGTGAAAGTTGGCTATAAATAAATGTCCGCCACCCCACGCCATGGGCTCTCTTTTTGGTGATAACAAGAAGCCCTCTTCCTGTTGATTTCCTGCATTTTAGTGGAAGCCGTGAGGTGGTGGATGAAGGCTTGATCCCCGGAGATGGGCTGGGTGCTGCAGGGCTTGATTCCAGTTTCTATGGACACCTTAAGCGCAACTGGATCTGGACCAGCTACATCATCAACCAGGCCAAAAAGGTGGGTGTGCGTCACAGCAGACCATCATCTCAAGGGTCTTCACCACTCGCCCTCCTGCCCCTCCCTGCCTGACCAGAGACACAAATGCTGGCTTCTGTTTGTGTTGAAGGTGGGTCAGGCCCCTTAAATGTGTGCCTGGCCTGTTTTTTTCCCAGTGGATTCTAACTTACTCTGTGATGTGGACAGATACGTCTTTTTTAAAAAAGGATCAGAAGGTCTGGGTGACACAGGCCCTGCAGGAGGGAGTGCTTGAGCAGTGGTAAAGTGGGTGGCAGGAGACTCCAGCCCCTGGCTGTTGGCACGCAGCAGCCCTCAGCGACCTTGGTGCATTTATTACTGTGGGCTGCTGGGGACTCGTGGAAGCTCATGCTTCATTCCAGTGCCGTGCTTGTCTCACAGGAGAGTACTGCCGCAGAGAATGGACTCACAGTGAGGCTTCAGACGTTTCTGTCCAAGCGCCCATTGCCCCTTGGTGCCGGAGGTATGTGTGCTGAGAGTTTCCCCCCAGAAGTAAATATGGAACCAGCTCAGGGCCTCAACAACCACCCTATGTTCAGTTTGGTCTTCCTGGCCTTTGCAGTGCTCATCCTGAAACGGTTGTCTCCTGTGATTATGTCTAGGCAACAGCAGGTTGAATATTTGGGGGGAAGCAAGAGTAGGCTCCGAGCTCTATGCCGGCCAGGAAGAGCAGTTTGAGGTGGACCGAGAGCCCACGCTGGACCGAAACCGGAGAGTGAGGGGTGGGAAAAGCCAGAAGCGGAAGCGGCTGAAGAAGGACCCTGGGAGGAAGATCAAGAGAAGGAAGAAAGGTTGTGTGGTGATCATTTACACTTACTGGGCCTTGTCTTTAAGTTTCGCTGGGAGACATGCCACAGCCTCACTCCAGCAGGGCCCGAGCTCTGCCCGCCTTCCAAGGGAAGACGCAGGTTTCCGCCTTCCCTTGATGTGTGGTGCGGATTCTGTGCCATGGTCACTTTATTCCCACATCCATCTGGCAGACCAAGAGAGCCTCGAATGTCCCATGTGCTTCCCCTGCTTTCTCTGCCTTTGTATCTTATCTTAAAGCCTCTGACTTTAGGAACTCCTTCAGTTTAAATGCCTAGTTTCACCTCAGCTAAAAAAATGTTAGCAACAGCCTCATCACAACTAGCTAAGATCCTGATTTTGGGGGGTTTACCTTTTAATGTCTGTGTTTATACTAATCAGGCCAAAGTTTCAAAGGCGTATTGCATTTTAATTAATTTATTTATTTAGGGTTAGAGTCTCACTCTGTGGCCCAGGCTGGAGTGCAGTGGGCGTGATCTTGGCTCACTGCAACCTCCGCCTCCTGGGCTCAAGAAATTCTACATCAGCCTCTTGAGTAGCTGGGATTACAGGCATGTGCCACCACACCCGGTTTTGTATTTTTAGTAGAGATGGTGTTTTGCCATGTTGGCCGGGTTGATCTCAAACTCCTGACCTCAAGTGATCCACCTGCCTCAGCTCCCCAAACTACTGGGATTATAGGCATGAGCCACCGCACTGGGCCCACGTTGCATTTTTAAATTGAAGGAAAGCTGGCAGTCACGTAAGCCTACAGCACCTTCTGATTTGACGCACCCCTTGTGCAGTGCCTTTTAGACTGCCATTGAGTCTAAAAGTCTTCATCCCATCAGTATTTATAGCAGAGAGGGTGGAAAGGAGACCAGATCTAGTTGTTAGACCACTTTTCTATTGCCTAAGTGGTCTGCGAGTTTCAACAGCAGCCACTGATGGCTGTAGCTATTTCAGATAAAGGCAGAATGTTTAAACAGGAACCTGTTTTCAGTGGTTTCTTTGGCTGGCGTTCATAACAAATAGCATTCCATCAGTTGAAATGGCCTACTCAGTTTTGCCTCTCGTAGATATGTGTAAGACCAATTTGGCTCAAAAACCCGATTTCATCACAAAGCAAAATATGGTGTGGTATCGCTTCAAGTCCAAATTTCCTTGCCCCACTTTTCTTCTGCCTTAATTTGGAAGACACTTGCTAAACAGTCATTTGAGATTGGCAGTGGCATATGGTGTCTGTCCTGTGAAAGTGCTGTCAGTACCTCCCCCAGGCAGGAGACCTTGGAAACCCTGTGGCTACGCTTTCAAGGTTCAGATCCTACCTCGGCTGCTGACTCAGCTGACTCAGCTGTGTGACTTCAGCAAGTCACTGTATGTCTCTGTGTTCCTCAGCAAAAAAAAAAAGGCAGTGATAACAATTGTATCCATTTCATAGGGTTGCTATAAAGTAGTAGTCTAATTATAAAATAATATGTTTAAAAAGCACAGACCAGTGCTGGGCACACAGTGAATGTTCCCTGATGCCAGCGGCTGCAGTTTTGGTCGTGGTGGTGGTGCTGTTTCATTATTAACTACACAGATCTCACTGCTGCTGTTATTTAGTAGCCATGACTGCGCTGGATGTTTTATATGCAGTCTCCTTCGGTCCTCTCGATGGCCCTGGAGCAGAGTCCTTATTGTCCCCACTATACACTCAAGTCTACACGACACCCATGCAGTCATGGAGCAAGGAAGTGTGGGGGCCCAGTGACTGCACAGACCATGGTCCTGCTCACTTGGTGGATACACCCCAGGCATTTGCTGTAGGCTTCTGTACAAGATGCCTTCAAAGGACTCAGTCACAGTGGGGGAGATTGGAGATTGACAGATAACCAACTAGAGGCTGCATTGAGGCCTTCCAGCCTGTTGCTGTGAAATTTGACCAAGAGAAATGATGAAAGAAGGGGCTGAGCCTTTTGTGGCTTTATGTGCTGAGTTTATGTGACTTTAGACACAGTGGGTATCTGATAACCAATACCATTGGTCACATCTCACTGGCTGGGTAGGGACCTTGACCCTCTGCAGATTGACAGCTCCAAACCAGGTGTTAGAGACCTCCTCCCTTTTCCCTCTGGTATTTTTAGGAGAGTTCCCAGGAGAAAAAAGCAAAAGGCTGCGCTACCACGATGAAGCCGACCAGAGCGCCCTGCAGCGCATGACGCGGCTACGTGTCACCTGGTCCATGCAGGAGGACGGGCTGCTCGTGCTCTGCCGCATCGCCAGCAACGTCCTCAACACCAAGGTACCAACCAGTCCAGCCCAGCAGCGGGCCTGGCTCTCGCTGGGAGCTCCTTCCTGTCTGAGCCTCCCGGGGACTCCCAGCCAGGGACCACTCCTCTCCACTGCTCCACTTGGCCACTGGGAAAAGGATTGCCCAGAATCCTACACATTTTCTTTTTTAGAGAGATGGAGCCTCTCTCTTTCACCCAGCCTGGAGTGCAGTGGCACGATCACAGCTCACTGCATCCTCGACCTCCTGGCCTCAAGTGGCCCTCCCACCTCAGCCTCTCATAGTCCTGGGACTACAGGCGCACCCTGCCGTGCACAGCTAATCCTACAAATTAATACCAGTCTGTTTTTGTACATTTCTTTTTAGCCTTCAGTCGGATACATATAAATGTTTGCCTAGTTACAGACAAACTAGTTCAGAGCTGTTCTTTCTCTCTCCTCACCAGGAGTCTAACCTTGTCCTGCTCCATCCCTCCGACCTTCATTGCCAGAAAAGCTTCCTGTAACTGCCCATCACCTCTGGAATGATCTGGCAATTGGATGTAATTACCCTGTTCTCTGTTCTTGATGGATACTTCTCATGCTGTTTCTGTCACTTCTGGTACCTCTTGGCCCACTGGTGTGGCTGGTCCTCAGGGCAGAGAGACCTCTTATTTGCCTTCCAGGAGAAAGAGCTCTGCTAGTCCAGTCCAGGGCCCCTTCCAGGCAGTAGTGCCAGGTCTCAGCCAGGCCAGGCAGGAGAAACCCAGCTGGGGCCCTGTGCCCGGGTGCTCCTTGCCTGCAAACTAGTAGGTCCCTTGTCTTGACCGCCTGTCCCCTGTTCTCTCATCCCTCAGTCCTCTCCTGAATTCCAACCCAACCTCTTTTCCAAGGAAGAACCTGAAAGGTGACGTGTTGCCATCCCTTATTTTTGTTCCCTGCATCTGCAGCGGCTTTGTCATTGCAGAGCTGATAGGGGAGGTTTCCCTTCCTCTGCTGCAGCCCTGGTACAGCTGGCAGAGGCAGGAGGTCCTGCATAGGTCAGTGTTGGTGAACTCTCCACGCCACTCACCAGAGCTTACAGTCTTCCTGGGTCACCTTGTTCTTGGGGATGTGAGAAAATAATCTTGTCATCAAGCTGCTTCCTAATGCCAGCCTTGCCTTCCTGTGTTACTGACCGAGACGTTCTCCTGGGTCTGCTAATTTTGTACGTTCTGTTTCTAGTAGCGTAACATACCAGCACAACATACAGAACGTTTCTGAGCACACAGGATGTGTAGTTAGGACACTAAGACCTCTAACTAAACACACTTTACATCCCATGATGTGCCCCAATCCAGCGCCCTTCCAGGCAGATCCCCCGCCCCTCTGGGCACCTCTGTCACACATGGCACTTGACAGAATATACTCTTTCCTGCCAGAGTACACTGAGGCCAGAATCTCCCTGTGTCCGCCACATGGTGGGCTCAGTAAATGTCACTGTGAGGTGACAGTTGTGGGGATTCTCTGAGGAAGAAGGCTGCACAAAACACATTTTTTCTACTTTTTTACTGTAATGCCCCATGATGTGGGCTCTGAGGATACTGACTTTTTTTTGACTCTGCATTTGATCCAGGTGAAGGGCCCATTTGTCACCTGGCAGGTGGTACGGGACATTTTGCATGCCACGTTTGAAGAGTCTTTGGATAAAACATCTCATTCCGTCGGACGAAGAGCTCGCTACATAGTCAAAAACCCACAGGCCTACCTGAACTACAAGTAAGCCTCAATGAAGCCCGATCTTTCTGGGACATGGTTACCTCAACACTTCTAGTTCATTCTTTACTCTCCCTTCATCCCATTTGCTTAAGAGTCTGGCAGGAAGCACAGCTGGAGCGCACCAAGGTGTCTGATGGGCTGTCCAAGTGTTGGAGTCTGGTGGGGTGATGGACCTTGAGTTTTTGAGGGCCAGGCGTCATTGTGGGTTCTTTCCCGTGCAGGGTGTTGTTTGGACCTTAGAGCGGCCTCGAGAAGTAAGTGCTGTTAACCCTTTTTTGGATGAAGAAACAGAGACTAGATAGGCTGACTCGCTGAATACCACGTGCCTAGCAGGTGGTGGAGGCAGAAGCTGGCTTTTCCTGCTGTTGTCGGCCCGCAGAGCAGCTCCTGAGAGCTCTGATTGGTGGCTCCCTCCAGCAGCAAGCTAGGCAGGCCCTGGGCTTATTGGACAGGATGCCCTCTGCCATGTTGTTAGCAGAGCTGAATGAGAGCTGGGTGTTCCCTAAGCATCTCCAGCCATGAGATGTGTGGGGATGGCAGTTGCCTGGGAGCCACAAAGCAGCCACCCATGGTTTGTCTGTTGCCAATGAGACTGCCCCACCATCTGTTCTCAGAGCCAAGGCTGTAAAGCCACTGTCAGTCCCACCAGATTCCTCCTGCAACTCCTTTCACAGGAAGGCTTGAGTAGGGAGGACCAGAAAGCCTCCGAGTGTTGCAGGGAGGAGCCCAAGTGTTGCAGCCAGCGTGAGAGTGGGTGGGGCCGGAGGGAGGCCTGACAGCATTGAGAAGAGCCGCCTCCACCAGCTGGTGGTTCATGCCACAAGTCAGCCAGAGGGCTCGGCTGCAAGTTGATGCCAGGCCACAGGCTACCTGGACTGCAGAGGAAACTCGCCTCTAGACAGAGCTTCTCAGCACTCTGTGATGCTGTGGATGATTTCATGTTTTTGTAGGGGCTGGCCTGTACATTGTAGGATGCTAACAGCATCCTTGGTCTCTATCCACTAGAGGCCAGTGACACCTCCCCTTGCCATCGTGACAACCAAAAGTGTCTCCGATGCCCCTACGGGGAAAATCGTCCCAGTTGAGAGCCACTGAATTGGTTATGGAGGGGTGATACCACTTTCCCCTATGCATAGAATCTTAGACTTTCCATCTGAAAGGGCTCTGATCGCCCGGTCCAAACTCCTATATCAGAAATAGAAACAGGCCCAGAGAGAGGATGTGAGCTGTCCGGGATGACTGAGTTGGCAGTGAAGTGTGGTCTGCAACTTAGGCTTTCCAGCTGCTGAATGTTCCTACTGAAAAGTGGAACAGGAGGGGCTCTGGAGTGAGCAGGCCAAGGGGCAGTCCCCACTGCCAGTTCCAGTGCTGTGGGACCTAGGACAGGGTTTATCCACACGGAGGCACTCCTCACCTCTGACCAGGCTGAGAGTACCGATAATAGCCATATCTGTCCTCCCGTCCTGTCCTTGTGTGTGTGACCTCAAGGAGTACCCTTACCTTACCAGGCTGTAAATCAAATGAGTCTCTACCTGGCAAGCTCTTTAGGAAGGCAGCCGTGCTTGGCGGGCAGGAGCCCAGCAAATGCTGGTCACCTTCCCCTTCATTTTCTTTTGGGCAAGTCAGGCTGTCCTTCCACCATGGAGATGTGAGTGGACACACCTCCTGCTTTGCAGTAGATGAGAGAGCTTAAGAATAATAAACTCCAAAGCCTGTTTGATGTTTTTAAATGTATGATACACTTTCACGTGGATCAGCCCATATGGTCCTGGCCAAAATCCTGCGAGCGGCAGGTGGGACTCAGTGTTCTCAGTTACCCATGGAGGACGGAAGTTCAGAGAAGGCAAGTGTGAAGTGCAGACAGACCTGACTGTGGTCAGGCTTGGCTGACCCCAGATCCTTCACTTGTAAAAGCTGCAGTCGTGCAACAGGCATATGAGTAACTCACGCTTCACAGTCAGCCAAGGCCAGAAACGTGGGAATGGAACTCTCATGATTCCGAATGCGGGCATCCTTGCAGCTCCAGACTCCAGCTTTGTCCCCTCTTCCTGCAGGGTGTGCCTGGCCGAGGTGTATCAGGATAAAGCGCTCGTTGGAGATTTCATGAATCGAAGAGGTGACTATGAAGATCCAAAGGTAGGCCCCATGTGGGTGTAGGGTTCAGCCTGCTTGGGAGATGGGGGCATCTAGGCTTTAGTCACCTCCTCTCGTCCCACAGGGCCCCTGCCAGCCTTAGAAACGTGGATTCTTTTTTCCTTCTTACTTGGGAAATCGCCTAGTCAGCTCTCTGACTTTGGACTTCACTCGATCTAGCTTCAAGCACCCATTTTTAAAGATGATTAGAATCTGACATGCCACTTTGAAGGGCTGTTGTGCCTTGGGCCTGTTTTGTTAAGAAAATAGAACATCTCTTCAGAAATTACAGGCTTCCTAGAAAGTTTGCAGACAGGGTGTGTGTTTTCTTTCTGAATTTTCTGTCCAGATAGGCCAGGGCAGTGGCTGACAAGGAAGGAAGCCGTCTGCTGACCAGACTCCTGCCCTTTAGCCCAGAGGCTGCTCACCTCTGGTTTTTGTGCACACCCTGGACTCTACAGCATGTGTGGTAGGACTTGTGCCAGGCAAGGCCAGTGGACAAGGAGAGGCAGCCCTTTCCCTAAGGAAGCCACAGGCGAGTGGGACAGACAGAGACGTCCATGGCCATTGCAGGCCAGTGCAGTCAGCTCCTGGAAGAGGAAGGTACAGGCCCGCAGAGGTTGGGAGAGGAGGCTCAGCAATGCTTTTGGATGGAAGTGACAGAAAAACCTGACCTAATAGGAGTATATGCTTTTTTTTTTCCCCAAACGCCTAGCAGCTGAGGGAAGGCAGTCCTGGGCTGGTGCAGGGGAGCAGAGCTGTCATCAGACTCCCAGGCGCATGCCGCCACAGTCCCCTCCAGCAGCGGTCAGCTTTCCATCCTGTGCCAGTCACATCCTGGTTGCAAGTGTTGACTATGAGAGTTCAGGTCCTCACAACAGAATCCCAGAGCAGGAAGAGGGGCTGCAATAGACCCACGTGGCCCTTATATCAGCAGGCAGCTTTTCCCAGGAGCCCCGGCAGACCTGGGCCACGTGGCTGGGCAACAGTGGGACACAGCACAGGGGACCCAGGCTGCCATGAGTGGCTTAGACTGTCCTGGTATATCCGAGGAGGCTGGGCATCCCCCCTCCCCACAGCCAGTTGAGGCTGGCTAATCAGAAAGCGTGGGGAAGAATGGAATAGGTGACCCACAGACTCCTGGTGTCTGCCAGCGGGCTTGGCAAAGGTGTCAGCACTGGGCGAGACTGGAAACAACGGCAGCTGGGGCAGCGACAGTGAGGGGAGAAGGAGCGTGGGCTGGTGGGTGCAGCATCAGGACAGCAGCCAGACGCAGCAGGAGCCGTGTCCTGCACAGCCACCAGGCCAGGGAGGAGTGAGAGCATACCCTGTCGCTTTGTACCCCAGGTGACATGTCCAGCTTGCTCCTCAGATCTGGGTCTGGACTGAGATGACTGCAGTGCGCATATAGAGGAGGGAATTCATTTGGGGGCCACCAGTGGAGTGTGAGGCTGGAGCAGAGGAAGGAGGCTGACTACACGGGTGAAACAGGGAGCACCAGGCCTGGGAGGAGGGAGGCTGCAAGGGGAGCATCGTGCGGGACATGTTTGAGTCTTCTCACTGGGGGCTTGGGAGAGTGCCGGCAATGCAGGTGTGAGGCTGTCGGTGGGTTAGTTGGCACCAGGCACCCCAGTTTCCTGAGTGTAATGGTGAGGGTCTGTTGCCTCCTTTAGAGACCAAGCTTCTCAGATGACAGGTGACCAAGGGAGGCAGCCTGGTCAGTGGTTCTTGGACCTAACTGGTGCAGGAGTTTGTGACAAGTTGTTCTTGGTGCATCTTAGCAAAACCTCCCTCTAGGAAGAGTAAGGGCTTAACCTCTCATGCTCTCATATTGAAAGGTTTGTGCCAACGAGTTTAAAGAATTTGTGGAGAAGCTTAAAGAGAAGTTCAGTTCAGCCCTGAGGAATTCTAACCTTGAAATCCCAGACACACTCCAGGAGCTATTTGCCAGGTAAGCTACTTCTGGGATGGCTCCGTGTGGCCCTCACAGGGCAAGAGGAGAAGGCCAGCCCTGTCTCCTTTATCAGCAGATCCGGGAAGTGCACGGTGCCTGCCTGGCTGCATTTGGCCTTGCAGTGGCCTTGCTGTCTCTCCTCTCATGGGTGACTTGAACACAAACTGGGACCTAGCACCCTGCTGGGCACTTATATTCATTCTCCCACTGAGTCCTTCAGGCCTCCTTGTCTGGTTGGTGTCCTTTTTGCTGAGTTTGCTTACTCTACCTATGAGCAAACTCCTGTGTAAGTAATGTGCCCAAGGTCACAGTGCTTGTAAGCACCAGGGCCTGGATTTGAATGTAGGAGGGTCTGGAACCACGTGGCATCTGGAGGCACATTCTTGGGTGTGAACACAGAACACTATACAATTGTAAAATCTTAAGTTCTGTGAACCAGGCCTGTTTCCTTGGCATCATCCAAATGTAGACCCCTTCTCACTACCATCCTCACCCAAAAAGTCCCTCAAGCCACTGTGTTTCTAAATCTCTCCCTATAAAATGATGGCGTTCATCAGTTCTGCCTGTGAACTGATAACCTCCACCCTTGCTGTCAGCATTTCACTTGAGGACCTCATTCCTTCATTCACTCTACAGATGTAACGTCTGTCGCGCCTACTGTACTGCGATGCCTGAAGAGCAGTTTGTACTCGTTTTCAGAGCTGAAATTCTTTACTTACTTTCTGGTTTTGTTTTTGTTTTGCAGTAAACTGTTCCCCAGAATTCCCAAATGACATGGTTTAAAGTCAATCCAATGGTCCGTTTACATCTTGTAACAAAATTAGTAAAAATTCGTAATTTTTTACTGATTTGTAATATGTATCTCCACATATTTTTTGTAAAGTTATGGGGCAACTTTCAATCATAAAAGAAGACAAATATTTAAAGGAGAGCCCGAGAACCATTTAGAGAGAAGAAAAGGTTGCAAGTGTAACAGTTTAATACTGATCGTGATCCTGAGCATTCTGGCAGGCAGGGCAAAATAGAAAATGGTTCCAAGCCAGGCGCAGGGGCTTATGCCTGTAATCCCAGCACTTTGGGAGGCTGAGGCAGGCGATCACCTGAGGTCAGCAATTCAAGTCCAGCCTGGCTAACATGGTGAAACCCCATCTCTACTACAAATACAAAAATTAGCCACACACCTGTAATCCCAGCTACTTGGGAGGCTAAGGCAGGAGAATCGCTTGAACCCCAGGAAGCAGAGGTTATTTTCACATGTTTCTGAAAAGTTTCTTTTTCTTGGCACTAAATTATAAGAGGGATTTACTATTGCAATCAAAATTAATTTTTCCCTTAGTTTGGTAGAAACCAAAGAAATATCCTACAAATGGCCAATTTACCATATTTTATAAAAGTCAGTTCTATGATTTATTCTTTAATTTACTTGTTTGGTATAAATACAGTAAAATAATATTACATGAAGCTCAAAAAGGAAATGGGGAAATAGCTTATAATTCCAGCACCTAATATGGCTACTCTTTGAGGATTTTCATATTTCTTTAATTGATGAATAATAATTTTATATATTTATGGGGTACAGTGTGATGTTTTGATACATGTGTCCACTGAGGAAAGACAAAATCAAGCTAACCAACATATCTGTCATCTCACCAACTTCTTTTGGCAGTAAGAATGTTAAAAATCTATTATTTTAGTAATTTCAAAATATGTAACTGTGGTCAGCATGCAGTTTTAGATCATTAACACTGATTCCTCTGGTCTAACTGTAACTTTACAACCTTTGCTCAGCATCTCTCCTTTCTTCATTCCTTCCCTTCCACCTCCCAGCCTCCGGAAACCACCTTTTTCCTAATTCTACGAGAATGACTTTTTTAGATTATTTCCAGGACATTTTCTTCCAGGCTTCTTCCTTGTGCTTGTTTTTGTTGTTGTTTGTTTGTTTTCATATTCTAACACACTCACAGTTTTGAATTCTGTTTCTTTAACAACAGTGGATCTTTGCCAATTCACATTTTTCATGTTGCCACATAATTGTCAGTAAGTGAACATTTCACATTCTCTCTGCCCTCCTTTTTATAACAGGCAGAACGGGGTATATTCTTGTTTTAATTCACATGCACAGCGCTTGACTTTTGGTGCGTTTAACATTTCCCCCGCTCCCAACACCCGAGCCAATAAATGGCCATCTTGAACCAGCATCCGCTTGGCAAGTGAGGAGCTGCTTTGTTTCATTGACACGCTCTTACGTTTCTTTTGCAGGTACCGAGTTTTGGCAATTGGGGATGAAAAGGATCAAACCAGGAAAGAGGATGAACTTAACAGGCAAGTACTGGTATATAGAGTCACTTTTCCTCAGCTACTTAACTTGGTGGCTGACAACCTATTGCTCTGGGCCTGTTCCTCTAGGGCCAGATCCAGCCCACCACCTGTTTGTGTTAAGAGTTTTATTGGCACACAGCCATGCCCATTCTATATGTTGTCTACATTACTTCTATGTGAGAATATCAGAGGTGAATACAGTTGACCTTTGAACAAGTTAGGGGTTAGAGGACGCCAACACCCTGTACAGTCAAAAATCCACATAGAACTTTTTTTTTTTCCTTCTGAGACAGAGTCTCTTTCTGTCACCCAGGCTGGAGTGCAGTGGGGCCAGGCTGGTCTTGAACTCCTAACCTCAAGTGATCTACCCACCTCGGCCTCTCAAAGTGCTGGGATTACAGGTGTAAGCCACCACTCCTGGCCCTATGTATAACTTTTAACTCCCTAAAGCCTAGCCACTGATAGCCTACTGTTGACCAGAAGCCTTATCAATAACAGTTGATTAATAAACAGATGTAAAGCCACCATGCCTGGCCCCACATAGAACTTCTGACTCCCTAGAACCTAACCACTGATAGCCTCCTATTGACCAAAAATCTTATCAATAAAGAACAGTTGATTAATACATACTTTGTATGTTATATGTACTATATACTGTACTCTCTATATACTTTACAATAAAATAAGCTAGAGAAAAGAAACTTGAAAAAATAAGGGGCCAGACACGGTAGCTCACACCTGTAATCCCAACACTTTGGGAGGCTGTAGTGGGCGGATCATCTGAGGTCAGGAGTTTGAGACCAACCTGGCCAACATGGTCAAACCCCTGCCTACAAAAATTAGCCGGGCGTAGTGGGCACCCGTAATCTCAGCTGATCAGGAAGCTGAGGCAGGAGAATCACTTGATCCTGGGAGGCAGAGGTTGCCGTGAGCTGAGATCATGCCATTGCACTCCAGCCTGGGTGACTTGAGCGAAATTCTCTCAAAAAAAAAAAAAATAAGGAAGAGAAAATCTAATTACTCTTCACTGAATGGAAGTAGATCATCTTAAAGGTCTTCCTTGTCATCTTTATTTTGAGTAGACTGAAGGGACAGGAAGAGAAGGGGTTGGTCTTGCTGTTTCCAGGGTGGCAGAGGTGAAAGAAAGTCCATGTGTAACTGGAATCCGCACAGTTGAGACCACATTGCAGAAGGGTCAGCTCTAGTTGCAACAGATTCCATAGAGCCCACCACGACTAAAACATGTATCATCAGACCCTTTAGAGGAAAAGTTCCTGACCCCCTGGCCTGAAGTATCACTGGCCAAGCATTAAGGTAGGTCAAGGAAAGGATTTAAACTTCCAACCCATGAGCTTTCCAAGCAAAACTTGGTTCCAAAAGCTCAGGTTTTGTTTTTCCATCTTGGATAATCAACAGTCACTTTGATTTTAGCTCTGTATTTCAGTGAGAAACCTTTTTTCTTTGGAGAAAAACTTGTTTGGAATTAGAGAGAAAGAAATGAGAAGTACTAACCACATTTGTTAGTTCTCATGTAAACCCGTTCCGGGTAGGTCACCCCTTATCCACTAAATAGAAACTTTTCTCCTGCAAAAAGTGACCTGTTAGTAAAGCCTAGAAACCATCACTTGTGTTTTCTTTTGTGAATAATTTCAGCGTTTTTGTCCCTTTTGTGAGATTCAAGTTTTCTTCCCTGAGAATTGCATCCGCCCAACACGGGCAGTGCTTGTGGCCTCATGGTGCCCTGCCTTCCCCTCTCTTTCAGTGTGGATGACATCCACTTTCTGGTGCTCCAGAACCTGATCCAGAGCACGCTGGCCCTCTCGGACAGTCAGATGAAGTCCTACCAGTCATTCCAGGTGGGTATCGGCTGCTCGGCAGCACGGTGGGGATGTGGGCCCTTCCCAGGCTGGGCTCATGAGGTGCTGGCCCCTGCTGGTCTCCACCGTGGGCTATCAGGGGCTGATTCCCCCAACATGCCAGCCCACACGTCTTTCGACTTTATTTTTTTATCATTGTTTTTATTTTTATTTCTTTGTATTTATTGTGTATATTTATGGCATATCAAACTAGAGGATTTGATAAATGTATACATTGCAGAATAATCGCCACAATCATGCTGATTAGCACATCCATCACCCAGCATAGCACCTTGCAGTCTCTCCTCCTGGCACATTTCAGGTGTACAGCATCAGACTGTCACCTGTCATTACCACACTGTGAGCCTCCAGGGCTCAGCATCTCATAGAACTGAAGCTTTGCAACCCTTGGCCAGCTTCTCCTCATCTCTCTCTTTAGTCTTTAAAGCATGGGGACGGGATCCAGTGACCTCCACAATCCCACTCAGAGCTGAGGTTGTTAAGTCTAATGTTTAAGACAGAAAATGAAGCAGGAGAGGAAATGAGGCATGGCAAAAGAACTGAGAAAGTAATTGAGCTCTACAGCGTAGCTTTTCAAATCATCACTTACGAATGCCAAGATATTCTGGTCATTGGGAGGTCACTGGGTGGGAAAGCTGCCTTTTCTGTGCGCAGTGAGTCGTCTGTCTCCCGAGGACACAGGTCTGCGCGGCTGCTCTAGTGCGGCTGAAGGAAGATGAGAGTGAGGAAGGGAAATGGCATCCCACCCCCGGTGGAGCCTAGGAAGTCAGTGCTCTTACTACTCTGTTACAAATGTGGACACTTGAGGTTCAGAGAAGTTAAATCATATGCCTGAGACCACACAGCTCAGTCATCACCCAGGACCCCAACAGAGAGGTGCTGAGGGACCCCAGCCTGCCACCCAGGGCCTCGTTCTCCCCCAAGTCATCGCAAAAGTGAATTCTAACAAGGACCCATTCATTTTGCATTTCATCTGTAAGCCTAAAAATCTGCTCCTGGCTTACATTAACAAGTCTACCTGATTGGGAATATGAGGGGAAAAAAAAAATAAGAAAACAAAGGACTTTTCTAGTCCCACTGATGAGTTTGGATGGGTGAGGACCTGATGGCCTAGGAGTCCACAGAGAGATCTTGTAACATTTGGAGCCCAAGCCCCACCCTCAGAGACTCCAGTTAGGAGCAGCAGAGTAGGGCCCTGACAAGAGTATGCCACCACCCCCAGTCCTGAAGGGGCCTATAGGCCAGCCTTGCAGAAACAGTGGTGTCAACCCTGCCGGGGACCACACGTGCTTGTTGCGTTTCCAGGCGCGTGCTCGTTACTTTGGCCACAGTGGGGCAGGGAGGACTGGGGGCAATGGAGCTGGTTCAGGAAAATGCCCTGCTTCAGAGCAGCACACTGGCCCTAGTCTTAGCTGTGGCCAGGCCTCAGCACACCCAAGACTGAGTGTGCATGTGATCTCTCCTGTTTCAGTTATCACCTGGAGGGTCTCTGTGCCTCCTGCAGGGACATGTGGGACCATCAGAGGGGCCCAAGAAATGTCTTCCACATGCTTGCCGTGCCTCCTTTGAGCCCTGTGTTTTATTTCCTCGTGCCTGTTTTACACATCCAGCCAAGGGTACACATTTTGGAGTGGAAGGCTAGTATCAGTGCCATGCACCCCTCTGCCACCCCAGCATTTTGTAGATGAAGAAAGCAAAGTCCTGTCTGAGCCTGAACTTGCAGAGAAAATCATACATAGTGTAGGGTAGAAGTTCCAAATAAACAGTCCACAGACCGAATTTTGTTGGTCTCACACTTGTTTAAAAGGTAAAAAACAACTTTGTTTTCAAATTAACTTCCAACATTGCATATAGGAGTCCAAATTTCTGACCTCTGGCTTTGGGGTGGGCCTTCCAGCTCTTCTGCTCATTAGTGGCTCAGAGCTGGAGGGGACTTTGGGGATCTTTTTCACCCTACCCCACCTCCAAACTAGAAAGCCCAGCCCCATGGCAAAAGCCATGCCCCCTGCCTTCTAGCCAGGCCTGTCCCCAGTATTATCCCACTGCTTTTTCCTCCTCCAGTTCTATCTCAGGTGGCATCTGGGCTCTGTTGTGTAGTACCGAAGGCCTAGTTACTCTGCCTCAACCCCCAGGGGCATGGAAAGTCACCTAAGAAAGACCACCTGGCCCGCGCGGCCTTCCTCCCCCAGCAGGAAGCAGGACACTTCTTTAGTGACTTCTTCAGTGGCTCTTGAGTGAGGACTGGAAGGCCAATAGCAATGTCAGAGCCCCATAGGGGACCCCACGAGGCCCCTGAGGAGCTCAAGGTTCTGGGAAGCCAGTGGAAGGCCACAGATGGGTTCACTGTGCCTGTGACAGGCCCAGCCTCTTGGAAATGTGAGTGGGTAAACCATACCCCTCAACTCCCCACACAGGGCCTGACCACTCCTATCCCATTGTATGAGAATACACCCATTCACTAATTACATTCAAATGGAAGAAAAGAGCAAAGTCACAGAAGGCTTGTCACAAGGAGTGAGCTGCAGCTTCTCTCCAGGGCTCTCGGGAAGGATGATGCTGTGTTGGCCTCTCCCAGCTTCTGCCGTCCACCACTTGGAAAGTGTTTCCCCATAAGGCCTAATGGTCTGCATGTCCAGGACTGATGCATGGCTGTTGTCTAGAGGAAGCAGAGTTGCACAGGCTTCAGTCAGACAAGCTCTTGGGAACACCTGAGTGCTGCCCCAGAGCCCCAGCTGACCACCATGCTGGTCTCCGGTCCCCTTGTGTCCCTCCGCTGAAAGGAAGGTGCAGTGGTGAGGTTGCTCTTCTCTCCTCAGTTCCACCCCTGCCTGGCAGTGTGACCTCGGAGAACCACTTAAAGTCCATGTGTCTCAGCCGCCTCTGGCACTCAGGGTCCTGGGGCAGCACCTAAAATCCTTAGACCATGAGAGGGATTTTTTTTGGCCGGTGCTTTTGAGGAGACAGTCCTATAGGAGCTCTTTCAGAGGCTGGCAGATGCTGGATACCCAGGAACAGCTGGTTGCTTGTCCTTTTCAGAAGCTTGGAGGAATAGAGACTCTGCTGACCGCACAGTCCTTTGAGCTGCTCTTCCACTAGGCGGGGCCCAGGTCCATGAGACTTAGCAGGCTGAGCCATGAAGCCACCATAGCATGTCCAGCAGAGGCACCTCCTTCCTTCCGCCTAGGCACTGGGTGGCAGCAGCAAGAGTTGAATCAAGGCCAGGCCTGGTGGCTCACTCCTGTAATCCCAGCACTTTGGGAGGCTGAGGTGGGATGATCATCTGAGGCCAGGAGTTTGAGACCAGCCTGGGCAACATGGCAAAACCCCATCTCTACAAAAAATACAAAAATTAATCAAACATAGTGCCTGTAGTCCCAGCTACCCAGGAGGCTGAGGCAGGAGGATCGTTTGAGCCAGGAGGTCGAGGCTGCAGTGGGCTCTGATGGTGCCACTGTACTCCAGCCTGGGCAACAAAGTGAGACCCTGGCTCAAAAAAAAAAAAAAAAAATTGAATCTGTGTTCTCCTGGGACTTCTAAACAAGGAGTAAGCAGATGAGATCATTTCAGGTAGCTGCTATGGAGAAAATAAAACAGGATAATGCAAGGCAGTTGACCACAGAGGAGAATGGAGAAGAATTTGTTATTTCAGGGGAAATATTTGGCCTGAGACTTGAATGTTGAGGAATCAGCCCTGCAGCGATTTAGGGGAGTGGCAGGGCGAAGGCCCCGAGGCAGGATGCCTAGACTTTTTCAAGACGTGTAAGAAGGCCCAGGAGGCTGGAGGGCAGTGAGCAAGGGGTGGTGTTGGAGGAGGTGAGGCCAGAGTGGCAGGCAGGCGGGCCCCACTAGCTCCCGGTCCTCAGAAAGGACCAGTTGTTGTCGCATCTGCAGAGGGGGGTTTGAGGCAGGGCAGGAATGTGTTGTCAGATGTAGGCATTGAAGGGTGATTTTGGCTGCTGTGGAGAATGGTCAGGGGTTATCGGGAGGTGACATGCGGAAGGAGGGAGACCAGTCATCTGGGAACGATGGCGAGAAACAGCAGTGGCGTGGACTAGATGGGCCAGGGCAGATGGTACGAACCTGATGCACTGGAAGGTAGGGCCAACCCGACGTACCGAGGGCTGGGTGGGAGGCCAAGGGACAGAGTGGTCGACCAGATGATTCTGTGCTTATTCCTCTGTCTTTGTATCCAAAAGAAATCAGTTTTGGAGTGAATAAACCTGGTCTCGTCAGTTCCCTGTCCTTTGTGGTCTGTGGAAGTGTGACGTGATGATTGCAGACTGACCTGGGATTGCAGACTTCCTCAGCACCCCCCATACACATACACACTAACACACACACACACGCCAGCCTCCCCCAGTCTGTCACTTCCTCTGTAAAGCATTAGTCACAGCCTCTGCATCCACATACCCCGGCCCTCTCCCTGGCTGACTGGAGAACCTACTCACCCTTGCCACGCTGTGTTGCAGACTTTCCGCCTCTATCGGGAGTACAAGGACCACGTTCTCGTGAAGGCCTTTATGGAGTGCCAGAAAAGAAGCTTGGTCAACCGGCGCCGCGTCAACCACATGCTGGGCCCCAAGAAGAACCGGGCCCTGCCCTTTGTGCCAATGTCCTACCAGCTGTCCCAGACCTACTACAGGTGAGTGCCTGTCAGAAGCCCTGGGTACTCAGGTTGAGCCACGCCCTGTCTGTAAAGAGAAACCAAGGAAACATCCAGGGCCATGAGAGTGTGTAGGAGCCAGGACCCCCCAAAGCCTCGTGCGCAAGATGCAGGCTGGGGTTTCCTCCAGCCCCTGTCTTCCTTTCTGGTGTGGGGATAAGGTGGGCGCTGGTAGTATCTTTGTGTTGGTGGCGTTGCCGTTTTTGCAGGTAGTTTATTTTTGTTTCTCTCATCAAGTGGTGTGAAATCAGTGTTGCATTTAATAATTGGCCTGGCTGGAAGTCCACTCTCTTGGTTGGACTTAGCCTCAGTCCCTCTCCCGCGTAGCCCCGAGACCTGGGAAGCCTCCCAGGCCCATTTGCAGCACCAGCAGCTGGTGCAGGGTTGGGGTGCAGAGGTGCATTCAGACAGGCCTCCTCCTGAAGTGCTCTTGCAGTGTGGCTTCCTGTGGCAGCAGGCATGGCATCATCAGCCTCCTGACCACATCAGAGGAAACCCCTGAGACTATTCCCAGGCTGCCACCTCGATGGTTTCCCCTTCACGCCATTCTCCTTGCCTACCCTCCAGTCAGCATGGGGCTGTAGTCAGATGCTGAGACAATACCAAGAATCTCCTTTCAGCTCTTTGATCCCATCCCTTCCCTGTGATGGTAGACAGTTTCTCCTCCTTAAACCCTCACCCCAAATGACCCTCAGGCCTCTGGGAAGTAGATTTGGCAGCAGAAGATACATGTCCAAGTCCAACAAGGCCATTTGTCACGGAGCCACTGCTCGACCGCGTGTTCCCGTCTGAACCGAGGGGGGTGGTCAGCAAACAAGGCCCCTTGGGTCCCTCCCTCTGACCCTGGTAGCAGGGTTGTGGCATGCTGCTCTCTGGACAGAGCCAGGGAAGTGACTCATCAGGCACTGCATGGAGACAGCATAGGCACACGTGTCCCCTCCTTTTTATGTCAGACCAGGGCTGGCTTTGTGCAGAGACTGTTGTTACAGAAAGCATGTTCACCATCCCTAGTTCAGCAGCTGTGTACGGTGAGTGCTGGTGAGGTGAGCCTGCCAGCGCCCTCCTGGAGTGCCGGGTGAGGCCACATTGAGTCAGATGAGACGGGACTCTGCCTGGAAGATGCTGAGGCGGGCGGGGAAGAGAGACACACACACCGCTAGCTGGGAACGCAGCGCCTTCATTTGGGATGGGAAAGAGAGCTGTAGGGGAGAAGAGGGGCGTTTCAGTTAGTTCTCACCACAATGATTTGGTGTGCTCATAGCCTGTCCAAATGAAGGCTTCCCACGGCCACCCCTCAGGCCCTTCCTTTTTGTCTGTAGGATTTTTACATGGCGGTTTCCAAGCACCATCTGCACGGAGTCATTCCAGTTTTTGGACAGAATGCGGGCTGCCGGCAAGTTGGACCAGCCTGATCGTTTCTCTTTCAAAGACCAGGATAATAACGAGCCCACAAATGACATGGTGGCCTTTTCATTGGACGGCCCTGGAGGAAATTGTGTGGCCGTCCTGACCCTCTTCTCTCTGGGCCTTATTTCCGTGGACGTCAGGATCCCGGAGCAGATCATCGTGGTAGACAGCTCAATGGTGGAGAATGAGGTCATCAAAAGGTAAGAGTCCTGCATCCACGAAATCGGGTCTGGACACGTGCTAGGCATTGGCGAGACAGACAAGCAGGGGTCAGCAGTGCCTTCTGGGAGCTTGCAGGACGGGCTTTGCAGATGAATGACTGGGGGTTACAGTCCAGTCCAAGGCATCCTCTGCTGGTGCCTCCTGGGTGCTATGGGAATCCACTAAAGAGAAGGATGCAGCACAGCGGGGCAGGGAAGGGGCAGAGAAGGGAGAATTGGTCCTGAGGGCCTGGCAGCGGAACTGGGGCTTCCCGGGGAAGTGGGTGTTTTCTGGACTGAGAGACGGGCAAGAGGAACAGTCCTCACAGAGACGTGGATATGTGACAAGGGGTGAGCGGGATGTGCTGGAAGGTGGGGAAGGGGATGCATCTGGGGCAGCCATACACCCCAGCTTTGTAATGAAGCACAGCCAGATGCTGGGGTGGCCACAGCTGCTGGGGCCACTGCTGAGGCCCAACCACAGAGGCCTCTCGAGGGAGGGGACAGGCTACAGTAGCAGCTGGCTGGCCTGTGCTCAGGTTTCCAGGGCAATTTTCTTCTAGCTTGGGGAAGGACGGCAGCCTAGAAGACGATGAGGATGAAGATGAAGACTTGGACGAAGGCATCGGGGGCAAGCGCCGGAGCATGGAGGTGAAGCCCGCCCAGGCCTCCCACACCAACTACCTGCTGATGAGGGGCTACTACTCCCCCGGCATCGTCAGCACCCGCAACCTCAACCCCAACGACAGCATCGTGGTCAACTCCTGCCAGATGAA
>NW_016107400.1:9831174-9862228 GCF_001604975.1 Cebus imitator | reverse complement strand
CCCCAGGCCAGGCGTGTAGCCCCAGGACACGCAGAAAAACACACCTCAGGTGTGCCTGTGCTACGCCCACACCTCTGTGCGGGAGCTCACCAACACTGCCTGTCTTTTAGTCACAGCTGTGCCGCAGGCGCCGGCAGACAGGCAGGCAGGCTCACAAGGAAGAGCAGAGCCCTCCCACCTCCCCGCCCTGCCCACTCTCCACGCACGGCCCTGTCACTGCCCGGGCTCTAGTCTCCTGGTGCTTAGCTCTGTAACTCTACAGCATGCACTCTGAGGAAGCTTTTGGGTCCTAAGGAGTATTCCACTCACATTCATGATCTCTTACCTCCTTTACTTCCAGTTTTGACACTTAGTTCTATTGATGATCTTTGAAACTCTATTTTTTAATTTATTTAAAATGATTGAGATGGGAGCTTGCTAGGTTGCCCAACCTGGCCTCAAACTCCTGGCCTTAAGTGATCTTCCCCCCTCCACCTCCCAAAGTGCTGGGATTACAGGCATGAGCCACCACACCAAGCCTATTTTTTAGAAACAGGCTCCTGCTCTGTTGCTCAGGCTGGAACGCAGTGGCATGATGATAGCTCACTGTCACCTCAAGCTCCTGGGCTCAGGTCATCTTCCTGCCTCAGTCTCCTAGGTAGTACCTTGGTATGTGCCTCCATAACCAGCTAATTTTTAAATATTTTGTAGAGACAGGGCCTCATTCAGTTGTCCAGGCTGGTCTCAGGCCTCAAGGGATCCTCCTGCCATGGCCTCCCAAAGTTCTGGGACAACAGGCATAATGCATGCCCTACCTAGTGTATATAATATTCTAAATCCTTTGTTGCCATTTCAACAGTGTTCTCAGCATCTTTACCAGGAGTAGTTTCCATATCAAGAAACTCAAGAAACCACTTTTGCTCATCTATAAGAAGCAACTCATCTGTTGAAGTTTGATTCTGAGATTGCAGCAATTCCATCCCTTCTTCAGGCTCTGCCTCTAGTTCTAGTTCTCTTGTTATTTTCACTGCACCTGCAGTTACTTTCTCCACTAAAGACTTGAACCCCTCAAAGTAATCCATGAGGGTGAGAATCAACTTCTTCCAAACTCCTGTTGATGTGGGTATTTGGACCACCTCAAAATAGAATGGTGACTCTTTTCCGGAAGATTTTCAATTTACTTTGTCCAGATCCATCAGAGAAATCATATAGTAGCTATAACCTTATGAAAAGTATTTCCTTCTCTCTCTCTTTTTTTTTCTTTTTTGAGACAGTGTGCAATGGTGTGATCTCGGTTCACTGCAACCTCCACCTCCCAGGTTCAAGTGATTCTTCTGCTTCTCCTGTTTCAGCCTCCCGAGTAGCTGGGATTACAGGCGCCTGCCACCACACCTGGCTAATTTTTGTATTTTTAGTAGAGACGATGTTTTACCATGTTGGCCCTCTGGTCTGGAACTCCTGACCTCAGGTGATCCACCCACCTCAGCCTCCCAAAGTGCTGGGATTACAGGCATGACCCACTGTGCCTGGCCACAAAATGTATTTCTTAAATAAGACTTGAAAGTGGAATGACTCCTTGATCCATGAGGTACAGAATGGATGTTGTGTTAGCAGGCATGAAAACAGTGTTCATCTCCTTGAACATCTCCATCAGAGCTCATGGGTGACCAGGGGGCATCATTACTCATCGCACTGTTTTGGAAGGAATCTTTTTTTTTTTTTTTTTTGAGATGGAGTTTTACTCTTTGCTGCCCAGGCTAGAGTGTAGTGGTACAATCTTGGCTCACTGCATCCTCCTTCTCCCGGGTTCAAGCAATTCTCCTGTCTCAGCCTCCCGAGTAGCTGGGACTACAGGTGTGTGCCACTACACCTGGCTAACTTGTGTATTTTTAGTTGAGACGGGGTTTCACTGTGTTGGCCAGGCTTGTCTCAAACTCCTAACCTCAGATGATCCACCCGCCTTGGCCTCCCAAAGTGCTGGGATTACAGGCATCAGCCGCCACACCTGGCCAAGGGATGTTTTTTGTCTGAGCAGTAGGTCTCTAGAGTGGGCTTAAAATATTCAGTAAGCCACATTGTAAACAGATGTGCTGTCATCCAGCTTTGCTGTCCTATTTATAGAGCACAGGGAGAATAGATTTAGCATAATTCTTAAGGGCCTTAAGAATTTGGGGATGGGAAATAAGCATTGGCTTCAACTCAAAGTCACCGGCTGCATTACTTCTTAACAAGAGAGTGGCCTGTAATTTGAAGCCTTGAAACCAGGCACTGACTTTTCCTTTGTACCCATGAAAGTCCTAGATGGCATCTTCCAATATAAAGCTGTTTTGTGGACGGTGAAAATCAGTTTAGTGTATACACGTTCATCACTGATCCTGGCTAGATCTTCTGGACACTTTGCTGCAGCTTCTCTCCTTCCACACTTGCTGCTTCACCTTATATTTTTTTGTTATGGAGACGGCTTCTTAAACTTCATGAACCAACCTGTGCTAGCTTTCACCTTTTCTTCTGCAGCTTCCTCACCTCTCTCAGCCTTCATAAAACTGAAGAGAGTTAGGGGCTTACTCTGGATTAGGCTTTGGCATAAGGGAATGTTGAGGCTGATTCGATCTATCCAGACTGCTGAAACATTCTCCATGTCAGCAGCAAGGCTGTTTTGCTTTGTTATTGTTCGTGAGTAGCACTTTGAATTTCCTTCAAGAGCTTTTCCTTTGCCCTCACAGCTTTGACTAACGTTGGCTTTCAGCTGTCTTGGCTGTCACCATGCTTTCCTCACAAACCCTGGTCATTTCCAGCTTTTGATGTAAAGTGAGAGATGTCCAACTCTGCCTTTCACTTGAACACAGAGGGGCCATGGTAAGGTTATTAATTGGCCTGATTTCCATATTGTTGTGTCTCAGGAATAGGGAGCCCCAGGGAGGGAGGAAAGTAGGAAATGGCTGGTCACTGGAGCTGTCAGAACACACATGACATGTATCAGTTAAGTTTGCTGTCTTATGTGGGCGTGGTTCATGGTGCCCCAAAGCAATTACGGTGGTAATGTCAAAGATCGCTGATCACAGGTCACCGTTGCAGTTATGATAATCATAAAAAAGTGGAGAGATGAAAATTACCAAAGCATGACAGACACAAATGGAGCACCCGGTGTTGGGAGCGTGGCACCAGTAGACACTTTTGATGCAGACCTGCCACAAATCTTCAGTATGTAAAAACAAATCCAAAACCACAATATCCGTGAAGCACAATAAAGTGAGTTGCTTGTGAAGCTGATGGTGTTCATTATATGTTTTGTAACCACAATTAGAATTCTGTACTTTGTCTGGAGTTTGGACTGGGTAAAAATGCAGTGGTAACATATCGATTATGGCCTTAGCAGAAACGTCTTCCATAGGAAGCAACAGAAGCCAGCCGTAGGAAATGTAGGAGTCCCCAGTCAAGGACTCCCCACCAGAGCACTGGGCTTTACAGTTCCCGAACCCCAGTCCTCAGCCTCTGTGCCCTTCACTTTATATCTTGAGCAGGAATATCATAGTGGCCAGGAGAAATCCAGTCAGCTATAGGCAGGGGCCTGGGGTCACGGATGAGGAGCCTGACTCCCCGGCGCCCAACTCGTCCACCCAGCAGTGACCCCTGTGCGCTGGAGCGTGCCTTTCCTACGTGTGGCCTGTGCATTGGCGGGGGGACGAGGGCCTCTGTCGGGTTGCCTCTGATCTTCCTCCGTGTCTTCCCAGCCGCTCCTCTGGAAGAGCTAACGGTGGGAACCTCCTGCCTCCCTGACACATTCACCAAGCTGATAAGCCCCCAGGAAAACACCTGCAGCTTGGAAGAGTTTGTCTTCCGGCTGGAGCTCTCTGGGTATAGTCCTGAAGACCTGACTGCTGCCTTGGAGATCCTGGAAGCCATTGTAGCCATGGGTTGTTTTGGGATCGACAAGGAGGAGCTGCGCAGACGGTTCTCGGCTTTGGAGCAGCCAGGTGGTGGGCGTACCAGGACATTCGCAGACTGCGTCCAGGTGAGCTGTCTGTAGCTTAGCTGGATGTCACTGAAGCCGGAGTTGCAGCTCCCAGGCCAGCTGCACACCGAGGATGGGCTTGATGTGGGGCATAGCATGGTGCATTCTTTTTAAGCATTGAATTAGTCGTTAAGGTTTGAAAACTGGGGCATTTCACGTCTGCTTTGAGGGTGCAGCTGTGGATCCCTGAGGGTCACACAGCTGACGTGGTTCGCGAGCGGCCAGGCTGAGCCTAGAGAGGAAGAGAGGCTCCTCCACGGCACGGGGCTAAAAGGGGCAGTCCCGGGGCTGGGAGCCAGGCCCACCTCGTGGACTTGCTGCTCAGGGACTTAACCCAGCGGACAGGGGAAGCCACTCTGCTCATCCCCCATCACCAGTGCGGAGGATCCCTGGCTCCCCACAGACTCCGCCTGTCTCCTGCCCCCCCAGGCCCTCCTGGAACAGCAGCAGGTGCTGGAGGTCGGCGGCAACACTGTGCGCCTGGTGGCCATAGGCTCTGCCTGGCCCTGGCTCCTGCATTCTGTGAGGCTGAAAGACAGAGAGGAGGATGCCCATGCCCAGAGAGAAGACCCTCAGGCCAGACCCCTGGAGGGGTCTTCCAGCCAGGATGGGCCTCCGGAGGGGCAGGCACCCCCTTCTCACAGCCCCCGGGGCACCAAGAGGTATGCTGTCTGGGCCAGTGAGATCGGGGAGACCCCTGCCAAGAGGCCGGCGCTGCAGGACTCAAACTTGGCCCCCAGCCTCGGGCCTGGAACAGAAGACTGGGCAGAGGCCCAGGCCCCATCTCCACCCCCAGCTCTTGAAGACACAGCTGCGGCAGAAGCTGTGCAGGAAGACCAAGAGGGTGTCGGGGAGTTCAGTTCCCCAGGCCAAGAGCAGCTGAGTGGCCAGGCCCAGCCTCCAGAGGGCACTGAAGACCCCAGAGGTACCGCACGCCCTGTCCCCCACCCCACCCGCACGTTCCCTCCCCGCTTCCCTGATGGGCCGCACACCTTCCTCCCGGATAGGGGACCTGCCACTGGCGAAAAAGGGGCTTGATTTCAGCTTCTCAGAGCCTGAGCCTTGTGGGGAGGATGCTGCCTGTAAATGCATTTCCAGGGGAGGACAGAGGCCTCCCACTCCCCAGGCAGCACTGTGAGTTCCGGAGCAGGAGCTCAGGCGGTGGGTCCGGCTTGTGCGACGGCGTGGGGGTCTCGCCTTCCTCGGGAGCCATCTGTCATCAGCAGTGGCCTTCTCATGTGGCTTCCCTGGGCGTTTTTGTTTTCTTTGGGGTGTTTCTGCCTTGGGTTTTATACTACCCTTGTGGTCAGGGCTTCTGGGTGGGAAATGAGGTGTTCGCTGGCTTCCTCCGGTGTGGAGCTTGTCCGGGCCTGGGGCGCTGTCTGCGGCAGTCTCCCCGGCCCCACCACCTCCAGGGTGGCCACTCTGTGAGGAGATGATCATTGTCCTTTTTTTTTGACACTTCATCCCCAAACCTCGAGGTGCCCAGCTCATGCTGGGTGCTGGGTACCATGCTGAAGGTGGGGAGGCAGAGATGGCTTCCCTGCCTTTCCAAGCCTCTCACATCCTCTTCCTCTTCCCTCAGGGTTCACAGAGAGTTTTGGAGCCAGCAGCATCTCCCAGGCAGCGCGGGAAAGGTGAGTGTGGGCTTCTGGCTCCAGGGCCTGCGGTGGGGCTCTTGACCGGGCCAGAGTGTAAGGATTTGCGTGAGGGTCTTTGAGGGTCTCTCCCCAGGTCCCGGCTCTGACAGCCTGCCCAGCACCGTGCTTCTCGGCAGGGACACTTGGAGGGGTGCAGTGGGCGAGCAGCAGGTGTGCTGGGCGCTGGCAGCACCCAGGTCAGCTTGGAACAAGCTTTCAGGATGCCGAGGGTGCTGGTGGAGAACCACACCTGGCACCATCAGCCGCGCCTCACCGCCGAGTTCCTTACGGCCCACAGGCCCCTCACCTGCTCCTGCAGATGAGCCAAAGGTCCACAGAGGGACAAGCCCTGAATGCCTAGCTGCCCCCAGGAACAGCTGTGCCCCAGAATTAGAGGAGGCAAGGGGGCCACAAAAGCCACTCTGGTAGGGGTGCCTGCCATGAGTGTGTGCGCTGACCCTGGATTGGCAGGGCCCAAGTGCCCTGTGTCCTATCCTGGCTTTCAGGAGCTCAGTTGTTGCCCCTGCCAGGGCCCAGCCGTGGTGATGAGAGCCAAGTGTCCAGCTCTTCTGGGTCCACCCCACTCCTGGGCCCCGAGTGACTGTTCAGTCCCTGATTTAGTAGCAGAAATATCTGTTCTGAGGAAAGCATGCCCGGAACCCTGCACGTGGCACGGAGCAGAGCTTCAGAGTTACACCCCTGTGGGCTACGCCAGAGCCTGGAGGTGGCTGCTGCCCGGGCTGCCAGGAGAGCTGGCAAATCCAGGAGTCCCAGCCCTTGTCCCTCTCTTGCCAATGTGGGGGGACCTCGGGTGTGGGCTCCACGAGGCCTTGGCTGCAGCTGCGTCAGAGCAGAACCCCACGTCGTGGTTCCATCCAGCTGGTGGTCATGGGCTCCTCTGTCCAGACAGGAAAGAAGTGGGGCGTTTGGAGAGCAGAGAGCAGGAGGTGGCCAATCTTAGCCTTGTGACCTGGGCCAGGCCTAGGATACCCCCAAGGCTCAGTGTTCTGTCTGAACGAGCTGCCCTCCTGTCCCTGCCAAGCCCTGATGCCAAGCCCTCGCCCTGCAGGGACTGTGAGAGCGTCTCCTTCATCGGCCGGCCATGGCGTGTGGTGGACGGCCACCTGAACCTGCCTGTGTGCAAGGGCATGATGGAGGCCATGCTGTACCACATCATGACCAGGCCTGGCATCCCCGAGAGCTGCCTGCTGCGCCACTACCAGGGGGTTCTGCAGCCCGTCGCCGTGCTGGAGCTGCTCCAGGTATGAGGCCTTCCCGGGCTCGGCAGGGGCTGGGTGGACTCGAAGGCCCGGCTGTGATGTGCAGCATGCAGGACCACCATGCTGCCTACCTGTACCTCCTCCCCCAGCCTGTCCTGAGCTCCTGCTTCTCAGGCCGTCCCTCAGTGTCCTTTAGCTGCTCCATGCTGCTGGGAAGGCTGGAAGATGGGATGCCTGGGGTGCTTGTCTCTGATGCTTTCTCTGTGCCAAGGGCTACTAACTCAAGCTCACAGCGCCCCTGGTCAAGGAGCTGCGCCCTGGTGCGGCTGTCTCCTGCTTGGCTGACAGCTGCTCTGTGCTCCCAGGGCCCAGCATGGCTGGGGCCTCCAGCTCCCCTGGCAACTAGGAGCTTGAAGTTCAGTGTCAGATTCCCCATGGGCCAAACAAAACCTCACCTGGAAGCCAGTCTTGGCTCACAGGAAGCTGGGATGCAGCCCCACTGCAGGCCTGCATGACATTCAGCATGGTGGCCCCACGCTCAGGCCACTGCCTCTGCTGCCAGGGCCTTTGCCTGAACCCTCCTGGTACATCCCCACTTGCCTCATGCCCGGTTCAGGTGCCCCCAGCTCTGGGAAGTGGCTTCCTAGTACAGAGAGTTCACTCCATAAACGCTTGAAGAATAAATCAGTAAGCAGGCAGTGTCGTGCCCTTATAACCTGTGTGTCTGGTGTCTGCAGGGCCTGGAGTCCCTCGGCTGCATCCGGAAGTGCTGGCTGAGAAAGCCAAGGGCCGTCTCACTCTTCTCTACACCTGTGGTGGAAGAAGTGGAGGCACCCTCCAGCCTGGGCGAGAGCCCCATGGCCTTCTACGAGCCCACCTTGGACTGTACCCTCCGGCTGGGCCGTGTGTTTCCCCACGAGGTCAACTGGAACAAGTGGATCCACCTCTAGGACCCCTGTGGGCGTCCCTCCTCCCAGCCACTGCCTGCCACGCCACCCCGCCTGGTGCTCGGCAGACCCTACCGTGCCCCAGCCTTGGGTCTGCCAAGCCTCCTGCAGCAGGGGACGGGTGCTCTGGCCAGAGCCCCAGCCCGACACGTTTCCCACTCTCCTGGAACTCTGGAAAGAGGGGCTTCTCCACCTGCCAGTGCCCCAGGCTCTTCTGGGCCTGTCCCCTGGGGACTGGCCTCATCACACCGGGAATTGGTAATCTTGTCTCGGGGTCTCTGGAGTTGGCCCCGCCTGTGCACACCTCACATTCCAGACTCCAGCCATCAAGGCAGGGTCTCCTGGCTCCTTGAGTGCCCTAGTGCCACTGAGAGCAAGGGCCTTGTGGGATACACCTTGCAGAATAGTGGCAGTGTGCCCTGCTGCCATGGGGCCCCCGGGGGACTGCGGCCCCTCCCCAGGCAGGACATCCCAACCCCTGGGTGGGACAGCCCCCCAGAGCGGAGCCTGGAGCTTCCTCTCTGGCCTGTGAGTCACCTGGCAGGCCCGGCTGGGCTGGCTCTCGTGTCCCTCCGCCTGGCTGCTGATTCCCTGTGGGCCAGAAATGAGTCCCTGTAGGTTTTGGTTTTGTTTGTTTTATTTTGTTCTTTCACCTTTTTTCCTCATTAAAAAAAAAAAAAAAAGTCCCTGTGGAGTGGATTTATTTATTTTTTGATTAAAGGGAAGTAAAAATCCATTCTGTTTTGTGTGTTTCCTAAAGAACCATTGATTCCCCTAGGGGACTCCCTGCTTTCGCTGCAGAACAACCTGGAGTGGCTGTTCCCGTTGAAACCAGGGGAAGAGGGAAGGCCGTGATGCTAAGCTCGGCAGCCCCGCCCAGCCTCAGCCAGCAGGTGAGAGACGGGATGGAGATGGCACGGGCAGCTATCTCACCACCTTCTCGGCTGGCCCCAGGCCTGCCCCCCACAGAGCTGCTCCCGACCTAGCGCCAGGCCCGCCGTCACGTCGGCTCACACAGCCAGTACTTTCGGCAGGGCCTGCAGGATGGACCTGACCCCTTGAAATTCTCTTGAATGCGCATGATTACGTTTTTTTAAGTTAGTTGTCAACATTTTTTAAACGTAGAGTTTTCACATTAAAAAAAAAAAAATTCAGATGTCTGTCTTCTTTTAAAATGGAAAGTTCCAATAACAACGGGCTTAGCTTTCTGCCTGCGACAGAAGTGCTGAGCAGAGGCCGCTCCCTGTAGGTGGGATGTGCCCCGCCCCAGCCATCTGTGTGTCACATCCACCTGCAGCTTCTCTCACCTAGAAAAGTGTCCTCCCTGGGGAACATGTGCCCTTAGGACCCCTGACCTGACCCACCTTCCAACCCAGGAAGGGCCACTCTGGGCCGCACTTGTGGGCGAGGAAGGACGAAGACAGGGTCTTGGGGGTCGGAGTCCTGAGGGTGAGCCCCCCCTACTGCCGAAGCTGCTCAGGCCTTAGCGTCCATTTTTTTTTTTTCTCTTTAAAGTTTCATTTAAACTTTAAGAAACAGTAATGTTCCCTGGAATTTTTTGAGGCAGTCATGTAGAATAGTGGATGTGGTCTGCTTCATAAATAAAATACTGAGCAAATGCTAATTATTTGGGAATGTGTGATGTGGTGGAAGAAAGGTTTGGGAATCCAGCAAATGATTCTTAAAATACCACCACATCCACTTTTCAGAGCCTTAGTTTTCCCGTGTGAGAACGGGGGGAAGAGCTGAAGAGCACTGGGTGCAAGTGCACGGTCTGGTTCAACCAGGTTTCCTTCTCTGCCTGTGCCTCCCAGATGAGGGAGAGTGTGGGCCTGTGTTGGGAAATAGGACGTAGGGTTGATGGGGACAGCTCTCAGGTGGTGAGATGGGGCTTCTGTGAACACCAGCCCACATTCCTACAGCCATTGCCCAGGGATGGTCTTGTTCCCTCTTCCCGTCATGAAGCCTCTCATCTGCCCACCCATCTATCCATCTGTCTGTCCATCCATCCATTCATCTGTCCATTTGTCCATCCATCCATCTACCTATCCATTCATTCATCTGTCCATTCATCTATCCATCCATCCATCTGCCCATTCGTCCATCTGTCCACTTACCCATCCATCCATTCATCTGTCCATTTGTCCATCCATCCATCTACCTATCCATTCATTCATCTGTCCATTCATCTATCCATCCATCCATCTGCCCATTCGTCCATCTGTCCACTTACCCATCCATCCATTCATCTGTCCATCCATCCATCCACCCACTCATCTATCCATCCATCTGCTCATCTACCCACCCACCCCCCATTCATCCATTCATCCACCTACTCATCCGTCCATTGATCTGTGCATCCACCGACCCATCTGTCCATCCATCCATCCATCCATCCATCCATCCTTCCAAGGCAGCTCTCTGCCCTTCCAAGCTCTGCACAGAAGTCTCCAGAAGCCACAGCATTGACCAGTAGTTGTGAGTTGAGATGCCTTCAGGGGCCAGGCAGGTAACAAATGAGAGGAAAGGGGCCTTGGGTTAAACACTAGGGAGTGATAGCAACTGTGGAAAACTAAAACCTGTATGCCCAGGCTGTGAAGGAATGGAAATCTGGCAGAAATGTTAAGCACTATCTACCAAGTAAAACCTACAAAGAGGCAAAAATGGGTCTCTGGCCCTTTTGGAGCTGCCAGAGCAGTGCTAGATGGTTGCTGCAGGTCTCCTGCAGAGAGAGCAGGGGATGCACAGCCCAGATGGGCACCTGCGCGAGGCCTGGACACCTTGGCTTTGTGTCCTTCCCTGTACCCCCCAGTCCCGCGTTCCTCACTCTTAATTCTATTTTCTTTTTCTTAGATAAGCAAGTATATGAATGCATTCTCTGCCAAATCCAACATTTCAAATCCTGCTGAAGCCTCTGGGCCCCTCTCCTTCAGGGCCCCTCCCGGTTTCCCTCTCCCCATTTCCGTCCATATCTGTCAGTGCACGCCCTGGGAAGCCCGGGCCTGTGATGCCATGCGACATAAAACACGCCCTCAGCGCCGCTCACTGCGGCTCAGGGACTCCCTCCACGTCCGCATCGGCATGCCTGTTATGGGAGTGTTTTGAGGAAGCAGCCAAGGCTTTAGCGGAAAGCCACCCGGTAAAGCTTTACCAGAGAGTCCTTCTCTACCACAGCAATGCCCCTGCTCCCTCCTCATCAAACAAGGGCAGTTTTGCAAACGTTTCCTTGGGAAATCAGGCACCCACCTTACAGTCCTGATACGGCTCCTTCTGACTTCTTTTTGTTTCCTAATCTTAAAAAAAAAAAAAAAAAAAAAACCTTTGAAGGGCACCTTTCCTCAGTTAATAATGTAAAAAAGATGGCATCGCCGGGGTAAAATTCCCAGGACCCTCAGTTCTTTAGGGAGGAGCTGAGTGGCTGGTCTCCTCGCTCACCAAAGTGTCTTGACCTTGATGGAACTTAAACATATTCCATTGTCCGTGAACGTTTTGAAGTTGCAAATGTGAATCTGCACATATGTGCTGTGTATGTATGTGTTTGGCTGTGTGGATGTGTGTGTGTGTGCACACGCATGCATGGAATCTCCCTCCCTCACCTCCCAGTGCCCAACGCAGGTCCATCCACCCCAAGGGTAGAAGTCAGCCTTGTTGAATTAAACCCCTGCCAGTTCACACCATCCTCATCGCCCCTATTCCCTACCACAGAGGGCTGCTGTGACGATTGTCCAGGGTCCATGCACTTGTGTGTCATTTCCTCCTTGACAGCAGAGCTCGAGGGCTCCGCCTTCAGCCGACACCTGCAGATTGCAGTGCTCCCCAGCAGGTGGCAGCAGCCGCCCAACTGTCTCTGTTTTCTGTTGCTTCGTCTTGGTTTCCCGTGTCTGTGCTCTTGGCCCATTTCTGTCTCCAGGGTGAGACCAGTAAGAGCTGACTGGGGTGAGGCATGACTTCTCCATAAAATAGATGATGTCCTAGCAACAAGATTTCCTCAGCCTTCCAGATGCCAGACACTGTTCTGGGCACGTTACACACACTAACTCCTGGCCCCGCAACAGCACTAAGACGTCTGATCAGTATACCCATTTCATAGATGAGGAAACTGAGGCACAGGAGGTAAAGTCATGTCCACAGGGCCGGAGGCTGGAAAGCGGATCTGCTGGCATTCCAGGCTGCCAGCCTCAGGGACCTCCCCGTCACACTGCCTTCCAGGGATGGGATTTGTTTTGGGGTGGCAGGGGAGCAGGCATTGTGCTGGGAGACTAAAGAGTAGGATGAAGGGGTTTCTTATCAGCGGTCATCAGTTGTTGTTTTTTTGTTTGTTTGTTTGTTTGTTTGTTTGTTTTTGAGACAGACTCTCTCTGTCACCCAGGCTGGAGTGCAGTAACGCCATCTCGGCTCACTGCAACCTCCAGCTCCTGTGCTCAGGCGATTCCCGTGCCTCAGCCTCCCAAGTAGCTGGGATTACAGGCGCACGCCACCATGCCCAGCTAATTTTTGTATATTTCATAGAGATGGGGTTTTGCCATGTTGGCCAGGCAGGTCTCAACCTGCCTTAGCCTCCTAAAGTGCTGGCATTACAGGATTACCGCGCCTGGCCTGGGGCCATCAATTTTCGAAAGAAAAACCTTCACGTTTGTCACCCTTAAAGACGGAGGAGACCCATGGTCGTCCCATGGTTTCAGCAACGGAGGAAGAGCTCTGGCCCTGATTACAGACTTCCTGGGAGGCCTGTTTCACTTCTGCACCTCATTCTGTGCCCTTTCTAGGTCTGGGGCAGAGGGTTTCCTCCTCTCCACACACTGCTTTGCCAGTCCTACTCTACCATTAATTGATTGATGGATTCATTCATTCATTCTATATTTTTTAGTACCTGTTCCATACCAGGCACTATATTAGGCTCTGAGACCCAGCAGAGACTAAATCCCTGCTCTAGTGGGGATAGAAGTAAATATGATGGGTAAATAACAGACGTATTAGAGGGTGTAATAAGTGTGATGGAAAAAAACAAAACCACGCAGTGGGGTGCTGCACTTTGAATAAAGGGCCCAACCCAGGTAGGCCCTGTGGAGGAAGAAGGTGACGTCTGAATAAAGACTTCACTCCCTCCTCTCTTCTTGCACAAATGCGTGGGTATTTCCTGACTGCAGATGAGTCCTCTCCTTGTTCTTCCCTGCTGAGAGTTTGAAGGAAGCACCTGCTTCCTTTACTGTGAGTGGAATGGGCACCTGGGAGGGGCGGTGCATGTGCTTGCTGCTCCATCTTCCACCAGAAGTCCCCTTCCTGGGTTCTGTCGGTGCACCTGGGGCTGGGTGGACTGTGCAGGGCTGTGCCATACCAGGGGGCCAGCACCCAGGCCCAGGCAAACCACATCCCCAGATAGGAGGGAGGAAGGGGCTTTCACCTCCAGCTGGGGGACCAAAAGGCGCTCAGGAATGGGGCAGGGCATGATGGACTCCAGGAAAATCACTGCCTCTTTCTGGGCCTTGACTTCCCTCCACCTCCTTCCCTTATTAGAGCATCTGGGACACCCAGACAGCATCCCAGGCTGAGATCTCGCAGAAACTGTAGATGGTTGGGGAGCTGGGCTTATGTATTCTTTGAATCACCACAGAGAGCAATGCAAGCGTCAAGGCATCTGGAGGGAAGCATTTATGAACTCTCTGGGAAGGAGACTGGGAAAGGCTGGGGCCACAGCCCTCTTCTCTTCTAACCCAGAGCCTAGCTCAAGATGATAGACAACCCACCTCTCACTGGACATGGTAGCTCACGCCTGTAATCCCAGCATTTTGGGAGGCTGAGGTGATTCAATCACTTCTGGTCATAAGTTCGAGGCCAGCCTGAACAACATGGTGAAACCCCGTCTCTACTAAAAATAGAAAAATTAGCAGGGGTTGGTGGCGCACACCTGTAATCCCAGCTACTTGGGAGGTGGAGGCAGGAGAATTGCTTGAACCTGGGAGGCGGAGATTTCAGTGAGCTGAGATTGCACCACTGCACTCCACCCTGGGTAGCAGAATGAGACTGTCTAAAAACAAAAAGTCACAAAGACAACTCACATCTAATAAGGGCTCATCCTACCCTCTCTTTTCCTTCCCAGAGCAAGCTGAGAGGCTGATGTCTAACCCCTGCTTTAAGAAAACTGAGGCTCAGCGACAGCAAAGGACTTGCCCAGGTCACTCATGAGAAATGCTAGAGCCTGATTTTCTTGTCCCTTTGAATGGGGTCAGTGACACGGTTTGGATGTCTGTCTTCTCCAAATCGCATGTTGAACTATGATTCTCAATGTTGGAGGTGAGGCCTGGGTGGGGGTGACAACTGGGGGCATATCCCTCATGAACAACTTAGCCCCATCCCCTTGGTGATGAGTGAGTTCTCACTGTGTCAGTTCATGGGAGATCTGGGCGTTTGTTTGTTTTTTGATGGAGTCTGGTTCTGTGGCCCAGGCTGGTGTGCAGTGGCACGATCTCGGCTCACTGCAACCCCCTAGGTTCAAGCACTTCTCCTGTCTCAGCCTCCCAAGTAGCTGGGACTATAGGCACACATCACCACATCCGGCTAATTTTTGTTTTTGGTTTTTTTTTTTAGTAGAGGCAGGGTTTCACCATATTGGTCAGACTGATCTCAAACTCCTGACCTCAGGTGATCTGCCCACCTCGGCCGCACAAAGTGCTGGGATTACAGGTGTGAGCCAACAGTCTGGCTGATCTGGTTGTTTAAAAGAGTCTGGATCTCCCACTTTACTCTTCCTCCTGCGTTTGCAGCATGGCATGCTGGCTCCCCCTCACCTTCCGCTGTGATTGGAAGCTTCCTGCACAGCCTACAGAACTGTGAGCCAATTGAGCCTCTGTGTAAATCACCTAGTCCCTGGTATTTCTCTTTTTTTCTTTTTATTTTTTTGAGACAGGATCTCACTCTGTCACTCAGGCTGGGGCACAGTGGCGCCATCTCAGCTTACTGCAACCTCTGCCTCCTGGGTTCAAGTGATCCTCGTGTCTTAGCCTCCTGAGTAGCTGGGATTACAGGCATGCACCACCATGCCTGACTGACTTCTGTATTTTTAGTAGAGACGGGGTTTTGCCAGGTTGGCCAGGCTGGTCTTGAACTCCTGGCCTCAAGTGATCCGCCCACCTTGGCCTCCTGAAGTGCTAGGATTACAGGCGTGATCCCTGTAATCCCAGCCCTGCCTGGTATTTCTTTATAATGACACAAGGACTAATCCTTAGGATGGAAGGAGAGTCCTTACTGTGAGGATAACATCAGAATAATGCTAGAACACTTTCTGCTGCAAGGGAGAGAAACCCACCTCAAACCAGCTTAAGCAAGAAAAGGAAATATATCAGCCCATTGTTTCAGTCAGGATAGGTGGGGTTATGCTGTGGTAACAAACAGCACCATTGCAGCAGCTTAAAACAACAAAGGATTGATTTCTTGCTCACAATACATGTCTGTCACAAGTGAACTGAAATTTCAGTCTGTATCTCCTCATTCAGGCAGATGGAACAGTCACTATCATCATCTGTCTCTGTGACAGACAGGAAAACACTCTAGGGGGCGTGGCAGCCATCTGAAAAATGCTTTGCCCAAAAGTGAGACTTACCACTTCTGCTCACAACTGGCTAGTCCCTTCCAGTCACGTGGCCCCATCTGGCTACAGAGGGTCAGGAGGCACAATCCTGCCATGTGCCCAGAAGGCCAAAAGCTGGAAATATTTGGTGAACAGCATAATGACTTCTATACTCATGTATCTAAATGGTCCAGGAGAAATGTGGTTTCAGGCACGGCTGGATCCAGGAGCTCAAGAGCTATTACCAGGACTATGTCTCCATCTCTCAGCTCTGCTTTCTTGTGTGTTTCTTGCTACCACTCCAGTCCCCTCTTTACAGCTCAGTAATCCCAGCAGAAAGAGTATGAACCAGCTAGGGTATGTCTGCCCCTAAACTGTACTGTTGCCAGGGGGAAGGAATGTCCTATTGGCCAGGCCTGGGTCACGTAGCCACTCCCAGAGCGGGGGTCAGCCATATTCCCAGGCTACAGCACCGGCAGATGCAGCAGCACCCACAGGGGTCTGCTAAACCTTCCTAACCTCTGGATCTACATGCTTCCCAGCAGAGCATGGTGAAAAAGAACTGAAATTGGCCTCAGGAGCCCAGAGTTCTGGTTCCGACTCCGACCACTCATTCAGTGTGTGACCTCAGGCAGATCATCAGCCTGTGCTGTGCCTTCATTTCATCTGTCAAATGGATGAGTCTGCCTCAGCGCTTGCAGACGGCAAGGTGAGGAGTGTTTCCCAACACAGCTGGGAAAGTGTTGCGATGGGTCCCCCTTCCTCTTAAGTGAGGGTCCTTAGTGATTCTGGCCTGGTCTTTGGAAGGCAAGGAGCCGCCAGTCCCACTTGCTTCTGACCCTTAGTCATACTTCCAGGCCTTTGTCCAAGCTCCTCCCTCTGCCCCAAATAACTGGTACATCTGACAACTCCTATTCATTTTTCCTTTTTTTATTTTTATTTTTGAGACAGAGTCTTGCTCTGTCGCCCAGGATGGAGTGCAGTGGTGCCATCTGCTTGCTGCACCTCCGCCCTGGATTCTCCTGCCTCATCCTTCCAAGCAGCTGGGATTACAGGCGCGTGCCACCACACCCAGCTAATTTTTGTATTTTTAGTAGAGACTGGGTTTTACCATGTTGCCCAGGCTGGTCTCGAACTCCTGACCTCAAATGGTCCGTCCACCTCAGCCTCCCAAAGTGCTAGGATTACAGTCATGAGCCACTGCTCCCAGCCTCCTATTCATTTTTCAAAGTCCAACCAACACCACCTCCTCCCTGAAGCCTCCTGGCCCTCTTGATGTGCTGTCTGGGTTACCATCAGTAAGTGAGCTGGGACTCGCTCACACCAGCCAAGAGAGTAGATTGTGCATATCTCTTCCCAACTCTGTTTAGACTGAAATCAGGCACTTGAAATTATACCATGGAAATAAGCAAATGCTACAAATCAGGCTTTATTGAGTGCCTACTATGTGCCAGGCTGGGACTAAAGGTAGTGAACAAAATAGAGTTGCTGGCCTGTAGACTTGTGTTTTCTCTTCACCTTTGTCTCCGGTATCTGTTTATCTCTATCCAACCAAACGTTCTTCCTTCAAACATGTTATCAAAGCCATTAAGAGTAATAGCAAAGACGTTTGCACCAACCTAATACGATCCTTCTATCCATCCACACATCCATCCATCCTCCGTCCACCCTCCCACCTACTAATCCGTCCTTCTAGGTGAGCCAGCTCTTGTCTCCAGCTTGTTTTTTTTTAAGAGACAGGGCCTTGATCTGTGACCCGTGCTGGAGTGCAGTGGTACAGTCACAGCTCACTGCAGCCTCAGGCTTCTGGGCTCAGGCGCTCCTCCCACCTTAGCCTCCCGAGTAGCTGGGACTACAGGCAAGCACCACAGTGCCTGGATAATTTTTTTAAAAATAATTTTTGTAGAGATGGGGTTTTGCTATGTTTCCCAAGCTGGCCTTGAACTCCTGGCCTCAAGTGATCCACCTGCTTCAGCCTCCCAAAGTGCAGGGATCACAGGCATGAGCCACTGCGCCCAGCCTCCAACTTCGCTCCCCCATGTTTATGAGCTGAGTTCCCTTCAAAGGTGGGATTCTAAGGAGCCTCGTCTGCTCCAGTCCGGAGCACCCCCCATCTGGCCTCAGTCAGGCCCTCCCCAGCCATCCGTGTTCCCCTCCCTCACCCGGCGAGCTCTGGGTGCAGGAGAGCTGTGCTGGTGTCCTGAGAGCCTGTGGCTCAGGTGGCACCCACAGGTGGCTCCTGGAACCTGATGCCCCCAAGAGGATGTGAAAACCACAGCACATCTGGACCCAAGACTCCCTAGGGTGCAGGTGTGGGTGTGGGGGTGGTGAGGGCTGCTCCCCCATGCAGAAGCTGTGCTTCCACTCTCTCGCTCCCACCCGAGCCTCACACTCCCCGATCCCAGGCTCACAGTCACACTCTTATAGCCATCAGCATTCTAGAACCTTCCAGCCTCCTGCGAGGCACCAAGGACTCTCATGCATTATCTCAGCGACCTCTCCCAACTACCCCACTTCACAGATGAGTCACAAAGGAGCCTTCAACAGGACTGACTTCTGCTGACTTCCAACCCAACCCTGCTCCAAAAGCCAGAGCTGGCTCCTCCACCACGGCCCTGCCGCTTGCAGTCTGGCCTTTGGGGAGGACAGCAGGACTGGGCCAGGGCAGGGGTCCTCCTCCAGGTTCCCAAGACTCCCCAGGGTGCAGGTGCAGGGGGTGGAAATATTTGGTGAACATCATAATGACTTCCATTCTCATATCTAAATGGTCTGGTAGAAACGTGGTTTCAGGCATGGCTGGATCCAGGATCTCAAGAGCTATTACCAGGACTATGTCTCCATCTCTCAGCTCTGGAGCTGAATCACACTCTCTGCTGCTGTAATCTTGCTTGGTCTTCAAAAACCCAAGCCACTTCTAGGATGGGCACCCTTTGGGGGGAAAACAACATATTTTCTTTAAAAATGTGTGTGTGTGTGTGTGTGTGTGTGTGTGTGTGTGTGTGTGGAGAAAGAGAGAGAAAGAGAGGAGAGAGAGATGAGTTTTATGCAATACCTAGCATCTACATCTAGCTTTCATACTAAACTGATATTCAGTGAGGTGCCCTGAGAATGTTGCTAAGGGGCTGGGCATGGTGGCTCACGCCTGCAATCCCAGCACTTTGGGAGGCCGAGGCAGGCAGATCATTTGAGGTCAGGAGTTCGAGACCAGCCTAGCCAACATGGGGAAGCCCCGTCTCTACTAAAAATACAAAAATTAGCCAGGCGTGGTGGTGCATGCCTGTAATTCCAGCTACTCGGGAGGCTGAGGCAGGAGAATAGCTTGAACCCAGGAGGCAAAGGCTGCAGTGAGCCGAGATCACATCACTGCACTCCAGCCTGGGCGACAGACTAAGACTCTGTCTCAAAAGTAAAACAAAATGTTGCTAAGAAGTATTTTCTTAGCTTCTTAATTCACATTTCAACAGGTTCTCTGACAAATCATTGACACACAACTTGACCTCCCTCTAATTCTCCAGGATGAACAAGTAAGACGCTGGATTGAATTGCTGAATTGGGGCAGGGTGGGGGGGTACAGCAGGATGTGCGGCTGGACGGCACTGCCTGGTTTCGGCCCGCACCCTCCCTCATGAGTGCCACAGCGGGGGAGGGGGATCCCATGAGCCTTGGCCTGCCACGTAATTGATGTTTAATAAATATCTCTTGGGTGCACAAACGGAATTTTTAAAAACTTAGTAGCAGAAGTCAGAAAAAGAAATCTTGGTTGCTGGGGAGCTGTTTCCAAGAGACGAGACAGACTGGTTTTAAGCCTGGAAACCCCCCCCAAGTGGCCCTCTGCAGGTGGGACAGCCCCACGGGCGCCCAGGCTGTCGGGGATGATGGGTGTTCTCACCCCCGCCTACCTCCTGTGCAAGCCTCCGCTGTGGCCTCAGAAGGAAGGAAGCTGACGTATACTGAGGGTCTGCTCTGGGCTGCGTACTAGACACAGGTGACAGCACCAGTTTCCCCGAGGTGGGGCATGCCTTCCGCACTGTCCGGACAAAGAACCTCTAGCCCAGAGAGGGGAGGTAACTTGGCTCAGGTAGCACAGCCAGAAGGTATCAGAGTCGAGATTCAGACTTTCCTCCATGGGTCGCCCAGAATCTTCCCAACCTGGGGTGAGGTCACCGTGGGGTCACTGCAACCCCTTTCCCTTCCTGCTGGCTGGTGACAAGGAACAATATGAACTTCTTGCCGCTCCTGGAGGCAGATGCTGGAGGGCTGGGCTTGGCCTCTGCCTCAAGCAATGCCCTGATCCCACAAGGCCCTGGAGGGGACTGGTTTGTAACACAAGACCCCAGCAAGGACTAAGGCTATTGTCATCTGTTGCCCACAGACACGTTTGCTGTGCACCCTGGTACACTCGGGTGAGCTCCCTGGGCCCTGAATGCATAGAGTACCATGAGCATTCTCCAGGTACACAGGCACGTGCAGTCACACACACACGTGGACACGTCACTGTGCCCGCACCTGAAACACACACACACACATGCACCAATACACACGCACACACATGCACATACACACATGCACATACACATGCATGCACACACATGCACCCACACATGCACACACATGCACATATACATGCACACACACACGCACACACACATGCACACATGCACACACATGCACATATACATGCACCAACACACACATGCACACACACATGCACACACACATGCACCTACACACATGCACACACATGCACACACATACATGCACACACATGTGCACATACACACGCACATATGCACATACATGCACCTACAGGCATGCACACATATGCACCTGCAGACATGCACACATATGCACCTACAAATGCACACACAGGCACACATGCACACACACACACACAGACACTGTAAACATCAGGCTCAATGGCTCATCTGGGAGCCCAAAGGCTGCAGGTGTCTTCAATCACAGCCCAGGTGGCCTTGTCTCTGGCTCAGGACCCGGTAGCCAGTGGCCAGCTCTGGACAGCTAGTCAGCCTCACTAGCTGGCCTGGGGTCCAGGGCTCGAGAGTGTCGAGGGAATGACCACCCACTGGCGGAGGTAGCTCCGAGGGGGTCCTTCGTCCCCAGGACTGGTGAAGTCACACTCCACAGGGCTGCTGCAGTCAGAGCCCGCGAAGCCACTGTCAAACGTGTCCATATCCAGGCCGGCCGGGGGCGAGCCCGCCTCACTCTCTAAGGCCCCTCCGGGTGACCGGCCACCCCAGGGCAGTCCCCCAGCCCAGTCCTCCCCATCTGCAAGGGATGGCTTTAGTCTGTCCAGGAGGCTTCCCAAGGGCCCTCCTAGCCCAGGACTGCCAGCCGAGACACAGCCACAGGAGAGGACTGTGGTGCCCGCATTCAAGAGTGGGTCCTCTAGGCCTGGGCTGGGCTCAAGGCCAGCGTCCAGATCCAGGGCTGGGTAGCCGTCATCCTCACAGCTGCAAGGCCCGGTGCACAGCCCCTCTGCATCTACCACAGTCACTGTGTCAATGGACAGCAGGCCGTACGGCCGGTCCCCCTCCTCGCTGTAAGCTGAGCCCCCGGAGTTCTGGACCGTGGCCCAGGAGCTGGGCTTGGGCGCGCTGTCAGACTCCACCAGCTCTGCCGGTTCTCGCAGCTCTGTGAGCTGCAGCCTCTTGGCCAGACTCTGTGGTAGGTGGCAACTGTACACCTCCAGGGCTGAGGGTACCTCTGGGCTCCAGGGTCCCAGCTCCAGGATGGAGGCGGTGAGGGGTGCACCCACCCATTTCTGTGTGAGAGAAAAAGAGAGAGTCATAGCACAGGACGAGGGTAAAGCGAGGGTTTTCTTATTTTTTTACTTTTCTTCTTTTGAGACAGTCTGACTCTGTTGTCCAGGCTGGAGTGCAGTGGCGCCATCTCGGCTCACCGCAACCTCTGCCTCCCAGGTTCAAGTGATTCTCCTGCCTCAGCCTCCCAAGTAGCTGGTACTAATAGGCATGCATCACCACACCCAGCTAATTTTTGTATTTTTAGTAAAGACGGGGTTTCACCATATTGGCCAGACTGGTCTTGAACTCCTGACCTCAGGTGATCCACCCGCCTTGGCCTCCCAAATCGCTGGGATTACAGGGGTGAGCCACTGCGCCCCAGCCAAGGTGAGGGTTTAAACTGGCAGAAAGACATAGACACAGAGACAAAGAGACATCAAGAGAGAAAGAGACATGAAAACAGACAAAGACACTCAGAGAGGGTTGGGAGAGAGAGAGGGAGGGAGGGAGGAATCGGGACCATGATGTGCTCCCACCATAGTGGGGGTCCCCACTGGTGTCCCCCTCCTACTCTGGGCCTCAGTTTCCCCACTTGTAGAAGGGAGCTGCTACCCTTAGTAGCCTGACCATTCAGACAACTGGTGGTCCCATAGCCCCAGCAGGAGCTAAGAGTCCTGAGTCAAGGAGACATGAGGGCAGGAGGGCCTAAGGTCTGAGTGACACCTGAGCCATCTCCTCCTTTCCCTCCTCCTTGATGTTTCTTGAAACCTAGCGCTCTCCTGGTTTATGTGTCCCCACCGGACAGACACTTGGCCCCAGGCACAAGTCTTGTCTCTTCCGTCCATGGCTGTATCCCCAGTGCCTAGCACACAGTAGGTGCTCAATAAATGTTTATTAACTAATGAGTGGAGTGAATCAGTGAAAAGCCACTTGGAAAGGCCTTTGTACACGTTGAGGATAAAGGATGTAGGTGACGCTGGCTGAAGCAGTGGCCCTTAAACTTGAAGGACCCTCCTTCCCTCCCCTGCCAGGACTCCCACTCATGACACCAGAATCCCCATGCAATTGGCAAGGACAATCCCCGAGAATGGGAATCTTCCTGTTTTGAGCTCATCTTCTTCAAAAACTCATCTCAACCGTCATGTGGCCACCGCCACTGATTTGAAGTCACTTCTCAGCTGTGTGCCCTTAAGCCAATTACCCTCTCGGTGCCTCAGTTTCCTCATCTGGAAAATGGACCTAATTATAGCACCCACCCATAGGGTCGTCGTGAGGGCTAAGTGAGTCGCTGTATGTGATGCTCCTAGTGGACTCCCTGGTATATAGCAAGTGCTATATGAGTCTTGGTAAAAATCAACCCAAAATAAATGTGATATTTGAGCTTTAGGGAAGAGGAAATGGTGGGTTTTATGTGAGTTGGAGTTCAGGTTCCTCCCTGCCTGTTCTGAGCCTTGGCCTCCTCGTGGGTGCCCGGGGGGCAGTGGAACACCCACTCCACAGGGGCTGCTATATGAGAATGAGTGAGGCAGGAGGAGCCCAGTCAGTGCTCTAGGTCTGTATTGTCTGACTTTCAGGCTCGGCTGCAGCAGGTGGGACTGCCCCTCCCACCTCTGTCACCACATCCTCTCTGCAGCAGCCCCTCCCACTGCTGCAGGGTGGGTGACACAGCTGTAAATGGGCACAGACAATCCTGTGGGTGCTGGTGGGCGGTGGTGAGGTGGAGGCTTGGCAAAGATTGGTGTGTTTTGCTCCGGGAGGCCAGACCCTTCCCAGAACCCACTCCCTCTCCAACCCAGATTAAGGGCACCTGAGAAAGGACTGGGCCAGTGTGGGGGGGTGGCAATCTGTGACTTGAGACCACCAGCCTCACTCCCTCTCCCAGTCTGGCTCCTTGCGCTGGGCAATGCTGCATGCTCTTGCTTAATGTTTCTTTTTGATTTGATTTTTTTTAGACAGCGTCTCTGTCTGTTGCCCAGGCTGGAGTGCAGTGGTGTGATCGTAGCTCACTGCAGCCTAGGAACGATCCTCCTGCCTCAGCCTCCCAAGTAGCTGGGACTACAGGCATGCACCATCTCGCTTTGGCCTCCCAAAGTGCTGGGACTGCAGACGTGAGCCACCGTACCAATTCACCCATTCACGGTCCTGGCAGTGAACTCTCCCTGCAGGACTGGGCATATCTCAGGAGTGGCAATGGTCTGGCAGGATCCCAGGCAATGCATACTTTTGGAATTCTTCAACAGTTGAAGGATATCTGGTCAAATCTTGTTTAATTCTCCTGCCAATTCTCCACCACAAGAATAACTGTCTGCACTTCGTACATGGGGAAACTAAGGCCTGGCTTGTGGCTTGACTGAGATCTGGATGCTCTAGGCCTGTGGGGTGAGACTGGGGGGCCTGGGATGAGGGGGGGTGGGGCTCCTGAAGAGGAGGAGGGGCTCAGAGGGACTCATCACAGGGTGGGTTGCTCACCTTGAAGTCTCCTCCGTAGCACTTGTAGAGAGGCAGGAAAAAATTCTCGGGGCTGGGGACGACCCATGTCTTCTTCCACAGCCTGAGGGGCAGAAAGGGTGAGGCCCTGACTCACCAGAGGCCAGCCTGGCTTCCCATTCGGACACTCCCCTGATTTATCCTACAGGAGCTTCTGACTATCACAAGACACAGCCCAGGCGCCTCCCTCCTTCCCCAGGGCTTGGTTCCTCCATCTGGGAGCAGCGAGTCTCCCTTGCAGGCTCCTGGAGGGGTATCGAGGTTATGTTCTTGGCTGCCTGTGCTGCGTTGGGCAAATGCTGCCCCTTCTGAGCCTCAACTTCTTTATCTGCACCCAGGAGTGCACAGAGACGCCATCTCAGAGGTGTGTAGTATTGCACCCACCTCTTCACCACCACCTGGTGGCCCCTGATGCCCCGCGGGCCTCAAAGCTTAGAATCTACTGGACAAGATCACAGCTGAGGTCCCTGTTTAAGGGCCCAGAGTTTCAATCCCAATTTCTCCACCTCGGAGCTGTGTGACTTTGGGCAAATTCCTTGACCTCTCCATGCCTCAGCTTCCCCATTTGTAAAACAGGGGCAACTGCAGTGTCTCAAGCTCATGGGGCTGCCATGGGAGTGAAGTGAGTGCCCTGCACGGTGTCCACGCAGTGGCTGTGAGCAGGTTATTATCCCATCGCCGTCATTGTGATCGTGATGACAGGCATGTTCTCCAACCCTGGGTGTGCCATAGAGGGGCAGCGGCCCAGCCCGACCACCTCCCTGCCTTCCTCATGGCCTCACCTCCATGCTGGGTGGGTCTTCAGTCCCCAGAAGGCAGGAATGAAGACTATGACAAGCAGGAGGAGAAGCAGCAGGTGAGGGTTCCAGCCTTCCTTTAATTCTGGAAGGGAAGCAAAGGGTTAAAGGGCACCAACTCTACCAGAGGCCACGTGCGGTAGGCGTGGTGGGAAATGGGTCTGGGGTAGAGTGGAAAGGGGTGGGAGAGGCTGCTACTGCTAGTGTCTTGAAGTGAGGTGGTTCAAATCTTGTTCTCATTCCTCATCCCAGGCAAGTAACTTCATTTCTCTGAGCCTCAGTTATCTCATCTGAAAAATGGGGCTGTTCCCACTTCAGAGTTAGGGGTATCAAATGCCTAACAGAAGAAGCAGCAGCTGGCATCCAGCACAGGGCCTGGCCAGCAGGGGCTCTAGAAATGGCACTGAAGGGCTACATCTGGGGATGAACAACTGAATACCTCCCAGCTGTGCCAGACAGCTCAGGGCTTACGGTGGCTAGACCAGGACAAGATTTGGTACCAGGAGTGGGGTGTCCATCCCAGCTTCACACCTACCCTCTGACTGGGTCTGAAAGATGACCGGGTCACTCCACTCGCTTCAGGTCCCCTGGTAGGAGGAGCCAGGCATGGGCTCTGCTCGCACCTGCAGCTCATAGCTCGAGTCTTTGCGGAACTCCAAGGGGAGGGGGGAGACGCTTCTTGAGTCCACTGAGATCAGCTTTCTCCTTGGACTCTGCCAGTACAAGGAAAGGATGCACCAGGTCAGGGTGCAACCAGGTCAGTCCCTGCCTCCAGCAGAGCCACTTCTTTCCCAGCTTCCATCGGAGGGGCTGCGCGTCTCTTTTCTTCCCACAAGAATCAGGCTTATGCCTGAGTAGGCAGACTCAGGCATGGGCAGCACAGACTCACCAGCACTGCCTGGCCCTTGCCTGTGATAGGATGTTCTGTTTGATTTCTCTTTGATTCCAATTCACCCATTCACGGTCCTGGCAGTGAACTCTCCCTGCAGTACTGGGCATATCTCAGGAATGGTAATGGTCTGGCAGTATCCCAGGCAATGCATACTTTTGGAATTCTTCAACAGTTGAAGACATTCTAAACTGATGCATTGGTTTAAGTCTCAATAACTCAATTGAGAGTGTCTTCAACTGTTGAAAATTCCAAGAGTTGACATACTGACATTCCCAACAGTGGGCATTTCTAGAAGTCTTTATCTACAGACATCTTAGCAATAGATACCTCTGGAAATCTTCCACTGGGAACTTTCTAAAGTATGGTACTCATGGACATCTTCAGCTGGGGCTATTCTAAAGGATGGGCAATTCTAGAACTCTTCAGCTGTGACTGTTCTATCATTATTACTATTTGTAGTTTTTAGAGACAGGGTCTCACTTGTGACCGTTCTAAATAGTGGGCTGGAAGGACACCTCTCAAAGCCTTCGTGTTTGAAGCAGTGAGACCTCTAACACCGGACTTTTTTTTTCTTTTTTGAGATTGAGTCTTGCTCTGTTGCCCAGGCTAGAGTGCAGTGGCACAATCCCAGCTCACTGCAACATCTGCCTCCCGGATTCAAGCAATTCTCCTGCCTAAGCCTCCAGAGTAGCTGGGATTACAGGTGCATATCACCACACCTGGCTACTTTTTGCACTTTTAGTAGAAACAGAGTTTCACCATGTTGTCCAGGCCGGTCTTGAACTCCTGACCTCAAGAAATCCACCCGCCTTGGCCTCCCAAAATGCTAGGATTACAGGCATGAGTCACCGCACCAGGCTGGACCTTCTTAATCACTGATACTTCTGAACCTCTCCAACTATGGCCATTTTAAGCAAGTGGGAAGCTTCCAGATTGCCACCTGCCTGAAATTTCTTCTATTGTGACTACACTAGACCTGGGGTGGAGCCTGGGGAAGGGACAGTCTCTTTGGCATGCTGACAGTGGAGGGGACAGGCACAGAGAAGACAGATTATTCAGGGGTCTCCTACCCTGGGGAGAAGTGAGGGGAGGGAAGAGGGACCGCTATAAGGGGGTGCTCGCACCCTTGGTCTCTGTTCTTGGCCATGAATGACAATGCTCACCCGTCTCTCCCACACAGTCGCCCTTGCGCTCCCTTCTCTCCCCTGCCCTTCTCCCACTTATCTGCCCCGATCCCCACATTCCTCACCACAGCCCAGGGGTCTCCCCGGTTCCTGTACTGCAGCTCATACTGAAGCTTGCCCTTCAGCATGAAGAAGTCAGGGTCTTCATAATCCGAGCGCCAGGAGATATTATACTGTCCTGAGAAGGTCACGGTCACGTTGAAAGGGGGAGCCGGCTTGACTGGGTGGAGAAACCCAGGAAGAGAAAATGGCGTGAGATTTTGCTGCAGGTGAAAAGGATTTGCTGATGGGAAGAAGTCCTACCTGCCCCCTCCCACCATGCCTGACCCATGAGATGGAGACAACCCTGAGTGACTTTGCGCAAAGTATTCCTGACTCTGGGCTTCTGTGTATTCTTCTGGAACCTGAGGGACTCAGACTTGATCAGGGTTGCAAACTCAGGGGCGGGCAGGTCACTGAGATGGGTGAAGCAGCTTTAGGGATTGTGAAGAAATGAAAGAGTTAAAAGTGAATAGCTTCAGCAGCAGAGAGTGGTAAGCTTTTCTAAGTTTTCTAGGGAAACACATGCACACACACACACACACACATGTACATGCACGCAATCACATGTACACATGCACACGCACACATACATGCGCACATGCACATGTATGTGCAAGCACACGCACACATGCACACACACATGCATGCACACACACATGCATAAATGCACACACACACACATGAAATCTGAAATCCTGCTTTCCATGCACTGCAAGGCAAATTTCAGTACGAGCTGCAGAATGGGAAACAGGAGGCCCCCGGAATTATCGTGTGAAATCTCACAAGGATTTTTTTCCCCTTAGAGACACGATCTCACTGTGTGGTCCAGGCTGGAGTGCAGTGGTGCAATCATAGCTCACTGCAGCCTCAACCTCCTGGGCTCAACCCATCCTCCCACCTCAGCCTCCCAAGTAGTTGGGACTACAGGTGGGCGCTACCACACCTGGCTATTATTTTTTCTATTTTGTACAAACAGGGTCTCACTCTGTTTGCCCAGGCTGGTCTCAAACTCCTGGCTTCAAGTGATCCTCCCACCTCAGCCTCCCCAAATGCTGGAATTGCAGGTACAAGCCACTGTACCCGGCCTATCTTAAGTTTTAAAGTTAGCTCCCCATCCAAAAATGTTCTCAGCAATGTGCTGGCAAATCCATTCATTTTCCATTTCTGTTCTAAATGATGGTATCATTTTCTTTCAACCCCAGCTACTTCAAGAAGTTGAAGACTCTTCCTAGCATGAATGCTAATGATGAGGGTTGCCGTTTACTCAGAGCATGCCTGGCTGCCCTGCTCCGGGCAGACACCGCACAGTGGCCATGGGAGGCCAATCTGACGGTCCTCATCTTTCAGCATCTCCCAGAAAGTGCAAGAGCCAAGCCCTGGGCCGTAACAGTCAGCCTTCATGGACAGCCTCAAGATGAAGGTCAAAGCCGGTATTCTAGTTTTGCCCCATCTGAAGGACATTTTGTGGACTCGAGCAGAACACAATATGTTAAGGCCCTTAAATTCCTCTTGTAAAATGGGCCCAGCTTCTGTATCATGAGACTTCAAGTTCAAAGGGATGAAGCTATTTAGCCGGAGGTGATAACTTCAGGGGAACCAAGTGACAAGTGTCTATTAGTGTCAGAGAGGACTTGCAGGCCTCTGGCCTCATCTTCTCCACTTTCTGTCTTTGCCTGCCTGCCTCCCTCCCTCCCTCCCTTCCTCCCTCCCTCCCTTCCTTCCTTCCCCTTCTTCCCTCCCTCCCTCCCTCCCTTCCTTTCTTCTCTTTCTCTCTTTCTTTCTTTCCTCTCTTCTTTCTTTCTTTTATTTTGGACACAGAATCTTTCTCTGTCACCCAGGCTGGAATGCAACAGCATGATCTCGGCTCACTGCAACCTCCGCCTCCCAAACACAAGCGATTCCAAGGCCTCAGCCTCCCAAGTAGCTGGGACTATAGGTGCGCACCACCATGCCCGGCTAATTTTTGTATTTTTAGTAGAGATGGGGTTTCACCATGTTGGCCAGGCTGGTCTTGAACTCCTGACCTCAAGTGATCCGCCCGCCTCAGCCTCCCAAAGTGCTGGGATTAGAGGCGTGAGCCACTGCGTCTGACCGTCTGCTCCACTTTCCACCTGCCACCATCTAGCACTCTGCACATCTCACCCTGTGATGTTTTTACCGTGTGCCCCCCTCGCTGGACTCTTAGCTCCTTGGGGTGGAGGTTTTGTCTTCCATATTCAGTCCGTGCCCACAGCTCCTAGAACACAGCCTGGGACACAGTAGGCCCTCAATAAATATTTGGCAAATTAGGCTGGGTGAGGTGGCTCACTCCTAAAATCTCAGCACTTTAGGAGGCTAAGGTGGGAAGATTGCTTGAGGCCAGGGGTTTAAGACCAGCCTGGGCAACACAGCAGGATCCCAGCTCTACAAAAAGATTTAAAAATTAGCCAGGCATGGTGATGTGCACCTGTACTCCCAGCTACTCAGGAGGCTGAACTGGGAGGATCGCTTGAGCCCAGGAGTCCCAGGCTGCAATGGGCTGTTATACATTCATATACATTTGTCAAATTAACAAATGAACCTTTCAAGGCTTCCAGAAAGGAGTTCTGAGGCTGCCTGTGATCCTGAAACATGGCTGAGGGCTCCCACCACACCCCGAGGTGACAGAGGTGCACGTTCTTTTTGGTTTTGTCTTGTTTTGTTTTTCTTTGGTGGAGATGGAGTCTCACTCTGTCGCCAGGCTGGATCTCAGCTCACTGCAACCTCTGCCTCCAAGGTTCAAGCGATTCTCCTGCCTCAGCTTCCCAAGTAGCTGGGACTACAGGCATAGGCCACCATGCCCAGTTTTTTGTTTTTTTTTTTTTGTATTTTTAGTAGAGACAGTGTTTCACCATGTTGGCCAGCATGGTCTCGATCTCTTGACCTTGTGATCCGCCGGCCTTGGCCTCTCAAAATTCCAGGATTACAGGAGTGAGTCACTGCACCCGGCTGAGGTTCACCGAAAATGCCACAGTGAACACCGGGTTGTTGCTGTCGCTGTTCCAGCCATGGGATGTATGTGACTGAAATCATTTCTAACCCCTCCTTTGTCTGCCCTGGGGCAGGTGGAGGCCGGCTCTGGGCTTCCCTGTGTGGCCCGGGCGAAGATCAGTCCCAGTAGACACGAGGGTACTGAGAACTTCCCCATGGGTGCCCCGGAGATGTTTGCAAAGCCTGGGGATCGGGAAGGAGGGGCTGCTCAGCCCAGCGAGGCCTGGGGCCCAGGAGGATGAAGGGACCCTGTGCAGGCGGTGGTCAGAAAATCAGTTACTGATTGGGTGCGGTGGCTCATGCCTGTAATTCCAGCACTTTGGGAGGCCGAGGTGGGTGGATCATGAGGTTAGGAGTTTGAGACCAGCCTGGCCAACATAGTGAAACCCCATCTCTACTAAAAATACAAAAAATTAGCTGGGCGTGGTTGTGGGCACCTGTAATCCCAGCTACACGGGAGGCTGAGGCAGGAGAATCGCTTGAACCTGAGAGGTGGAGATTGCAGTGAGCTGAGATGGCGCCACTGCACTCCAGCACTGGTGACAGAGCAAGACTCCGTCTCAAAAAAAAGAAAGAAAAGAAAATCACTTACTGCCCCAGCTGGGCCCAGGCTAGCTGCAGATCCTGGCAGGGAGGGAGGGGATGCCAGAGAGAAATGATTGGATTCATGCTGCAAGAGAAGTGGCAAGGGGGAGTCCCTTCTCTGCCCTGAGTTCTCCTCTGCTTCTGAGAAGCTGTGGGGGTGAGGGGTGTGGGGTGGCCTGGACGGTGGGGCTGCTGCCTGCCTCGGTTCACTCGGAGAGGCTGGAGGGGCCCCAGCTCCAGACGGTGCATGCGTGTGCGGGGGACCTCATGTCCTGGATCCAAGATCCGTGGGACTGAAAGAAAGAGAGTGTGTGTGGGACTACATGTATGTGTGTGCACATGTGTGAGAGTGCATGTGTGAGTGTCCACCTGTGTGTGTGCATGTGTGTAAGAGAGTGCATGTGTGTGCATGATGTGAATGTATGTGTTAGTGTGTGCTTGGGTGTGTGTGCATGTGTATGTGTGTGTGTGCATGTGTGTGACTACATGTATGTCTGCATGTGTGTACGTGAGTGTCCATGTGCGTGTGTGTGCACGGGTGTAAAAGAGTGCATGTGTGCGTAATGTGAATGTGTGTTAGAATGTGTGCATGGGTGTGTGTGCATGTATGTGTACGTGTGTGTGAGCGTGTGGTGGGGGAGAGAGAGAGAGCAAAAGAGGCCGGGCGCGGTGGCTCACGCCTGTAATCCCAGTACTTTGGGAGGCCGAGGTGGGCGGATCGCGAGGTCAGGAGATCGAGACCATCCTGGCCAACATGGTGAAACCCCGTCTCTACTAAAAATACAAAAATTACCTGGGCACGGTGGTGCATGCCTGTAATCCCAGCTACCCAGGAGGCTGAGGCAGGAGAATCGTTTGAACCTGGGAGGTGGAGGTTGCGGTGAGCTGAGATGGCGCCACTGCACTCCAGCCCAGGTGACAGTGGGAGACTCTG
>NW_016107400.1:9827677-9831025 GCF_001604975.1 Cebus imitator | reverse complement strand
GTCCTCTCCATGCAGGCTGGGGCTGGGGAGACATCTGTGAGTTTAAGGGTGCATCTCTGAGTGTGTGTGTGTGTGAGTCTGTGACGCTGGGAATGTGTGTGAGTGTGCATATGCTGAGAGCATGTTTACTCTCGCCCTCTGTGGTGTGACGTCCACTCAGCAAAGAGGTGCAAACCTGCCCCCCCAGAGTGTGAATCACAGACACCCTCTTATCACCCAGCCCCTCCGCTGGGAATCTTAGGGCAGAAACTCCCAAGCTCAGGGGCGGGGCCTCCCTGGACAGACTCTTTTTGCAGTGTGTATTTGCCTCTGCGGCTGCTTTGGGTACACACACACACACACACACCATGTCCACCACGCCAAAGCTACCTTCCAGGCCCTTCCATGGCCTGCCCTGGTTTTGTTTTGTTTTGTTTGAGATGGAGTCTCACTCTGTCGCCTAGGCTGGAATGCAGTGGTATGATTGTGGCTCACTGCAACCTCTGTCTCCCAGGTTCAAACAATTCTCCTGCCTTGGCGTCCCAAGCAGCTGGGATTACAGGTGTGCGCCACCACGCCTGGCTAATTATTTTGTGTTTTTAGTAGAGACGGGGTTTCACTTTGTTGCCCAGGCTGGTCTCGAACTCCTGACCTCAAATGATCAAACCGCCTTGGCTTTCCAAAGTGCTGGGATTACAGGAATGAGCCACCATGCCTGGTCCCTGCCCTGGTTCTCGTTTTGTGTTGTTTTGAGATGAAGTCTCACTATATTGCCCAGGCTGCTCTCAAGCTCCCAGGTTCAAGCAATTCTCCTGCCTCAGCCTCCCAAAATGTTGGAATTCCAGGTGTAAGCCACCTCACCCTGCCACCTGCCCTGGTTCTAAACTCACAGCTACAACTGCTCCCACCAACCAGGCCCTCCTACCCCTGGGACCCCCCTCTACCTCCAGCCTGGAGGGAAATTCCAGGCCTCCCTGGAGCTTATGAAGGGGAAGAAACCCAGGAGGGTTTTTTCTGTGACTCAGTGTCCTCCACTCACCTTATTATGGGGACAAGATCCCAGAGAGTCAGGGTTAAAAGGCCATTTGCTCTACAAGTAGGAAAGCTGTCCCAGAGGTAGGTGTGCCTCATCCGTGGTCACACAGAGGGGCAGGGCTGAGCCAGAACATGAGCCCAGAAGTCCCAGGTCCCAGGCCAGCTCCTTCCATATCGCTCAAACCTAATATCAACCCTTCACACTTTAGTAAAAAATAGTGTAACTCAAAAGCAGAACTCTAAGACATGAGGAGGACATAGGCCAGGTTAGATCTGATGGAAGGGAAAGAGCTGGCCCAGAGGGCAGCAAGTAGGGGGCCCAGCCCCCACCTATAACCCTAGCACTTTGGGAGGCCAAGGCAGGTGGATCACTTGAGCCCAGGAGTTTGAGACCAGCCTGAGCAACATGGCAAGACCCCGTCTCTACTAAAAATCCAAAAATCAGCTGGGCATGGTGGCGCACGCCTGTTGTCCCAGCGACTCTGGAGTCTGGGGTGGGAGGATCACCTGAGCCTGGAGAGGCTGGGGCTGCGGCACGCTAAGATTGAGCCCCACCCTAAGCCTGGGGGCTCAGGATACTCACTGCTGTCAGCCAGGACAAAGCTGCCACACTCCTGGGAGTAGTTGCCAGACTGATCTGTGATGTTGACACTGAAAATGTCATCGGCCATGAAGTGGAACACATCCATGTGGCAGGTATACGTGGCATGCGTGGCATTGTGGGCCGACCTGTGGAGGCTGCAGGAGGTGACCTCGTCCTTCAGCTCTTCATACTGGTCTTGCCTTCAAGGACAGAGCAGCCGGTCATGGCTGGAAGCCGGGGGCAGTGGGGGCTGGCGGCGGCTCAACGCTCAGGGCCAGGGCAGAAGCTTAGACTCTCAGGGTTGGGAGGGATTTGAGGCGGGGCTGGGAGGGGTCACCTGGTCCAACCAATCTTTTCCCAGGGAAGGTATCCCCTCTCCTGCACCATCCCTGATAAGTTGTGTCCAGGCTCAGCTTGCATACCTCCCAGGGACTGGGAACTCACTACCTCATTTAGGGCAGCAGCTCTCAGTTTTGGAAATTTGGGCCATTCTTTCTTGGACCAAGTCTAAATCTGTCCCAGTCGGTCCCAACAACCAGATGGCTGTCCCACAGGAAGGGTGCTAGGTATTTTGGGTTTCCTTCTCTCCTTTCTGTCCAATGTCCACTTTTTTGAGACAGTCTCACTCTATCCCCTAGGCTGGAATGTCATGGTGTGATCACGGCTCACTGCAGCCTCGACCTTCCCAGGCTCAGTTGATCCTCCTACCTCAGCCTTCTGAGTAGCTGGGACCAAATGCATGCAGCACCGTGCCCAGCTAACTTTCTGTATTTCCTGTAGAGATGGGGTTCTGCCATGTTGCCTAGGCTGGTTTCAAACTCCCTGACTCAAGTGATCTGCTAGCCTTGGCCTCCCAAAGTGCTGGGATTACAGGTGTAAGCCACTGTGCTTGGCCCCAACACCCACTGAATGCCTCATAAGAGCCTGTGCTGAGGGCTAGGATGAGAGCTAAATGAACCTCATCTCCTCCTCTGGTTGGACTTCTGGGAAAGCTGGTGGGATGGAGTTAGGGAAAATGCTGTGGCTTTTTAACTCCCACTGGACAAAAATGATGGATTTTGAAGTATACATAGGAGTTCACCAAATACTAATTTCCCTATCTAGATGTTCAGGTTCTGAACACGATCACTCTGTAGGCCCAGCAGGGATGTGTAGACTGAGTTATCTGCTAAATTTGCTGGAGTAGAAGTTCCTGCTGAATAAATGCTTTGCAAGCCGCCCAGCCTGGACTTGCTTGCTATTGACCCCCCACGCTGCCTCACTCCACTCCAGCCACACTGACCTTGCTATTCCTCAAACTCACCGGCTCTTCTTCCGCAGGGCCTTTGCACTGGCAGTGCCCTCTGCCTGGAGTGGCTTTTCCCCTGCTGGCGGGCTGGCTCCTTCTCACCAGAGGATGTGGCCCTTCTGCCTGCGGTCCAGTGTCCCGTTCTTTATAGCACACATTGTTATTGGAAAGTATTCTGTTTGGGTCAGGGCACAGTGTCTCATGCCTGTAATCCCAACACTTTGGGAGGCCGAGGTGGGCAGATCCCTTGAGGCCAGGAGTTCGAGACCAGCCTGGCAAACATAACAAAATCCTGTCTCTACATAAAATACAAAAATTAGCTGGGTGGGGTGATGCGCATCTCCCAACTACTTGGGAGGCTGAGGCAGGAGAATCGCTTGAACCCGGGAAGTGGAGGTTGCAGTGAGCCGAGATCATACCACTGCACTCCAGCCTGGGTGATAGAGTGAGACTTCGTCTCAAA
>NW_016107400.1:9812203-9827667 GCF_001604975.1 Cebus imitator | reverse complement strand
GTGGAGGTTGCAGTGAGCCAAGACCGTGCCATTGCACTCCAGCCTGAGCAACAGAGTGAGACTTCCTCCAAAAAAAAAAAAAAAAAAAAAGTAGCCTGTGTTTGGGCCTGTAATCCCAGCACTGTGGGAGGCTGAGGTGGGCAGATCACTTGAGCCCAGGAGTTTGAATCCAGCCTGGGAAACATGGCAAAACACTGTCTTTCCAAAAACTACAAACATTTTCCAGGTGTGGTGATGCATGCCTGTAGTCCCAGCTACTTGGGAGGCTGAGGAGGAAGGATTGCTTGAGCTCGAGAGGCCGAGGCTATAGTGAGTTCTGATCACACCACTATACTCCAGCCTGGGCAACAGAGCAAGGCCCTGTCTCAAAAAGAAAAAGAAAGAAAAAAGAGAAGGCAGCCTGTTGGATGTTTTGTGCTTCTGTCTGCGGTACGTCAGTTCTAGGGTATCTGGTCCCTGGTCAGCCCTGCTCTGCTGAATCCCCAGTGCCTGCAACAGTGTTTGGCAGGAACTTAATACATGCTTTGTTTTGTCTTTGAGATGGGATCTTGCTCTGCTGTCCAGGCTGGAGTGCAGAGGCGATTATGGCTCACTGCAGTCTTGACCTTCTGAGCTTGGTCCTTCTGCCTTAGACACCCAAGTAGCTGGGACTGCAGGATGGTGCCACCAGGCCCGACTGATTTATTTTTTGTAGAGACAGAATTTTGTGATGTGGCCCAGGCTGGTCTCAAACTCCTGGGCTCAAATGATCCTCCTTCTTCAGCCTCCCAAAGTGGTTAGAAGTGTGAGCCACTGCACGTGGCCTGTGTGTTTTGAGCGAATGAATGAGCTGATGGATAACAGATGCTCTTCTTTATCCCGAGCTGCATATGGACTCAAAGGGACCCATGGACTTTGGAGTTGGGGAGTTTGAATTTGAATCCCAGCTCCAGCATTCACTGGCTGTGTGACCTTGGGTGAGTTGCTTAACCTCTCTGAACCTCAGTGTCCTCAACTGTAAAATGGGAGCAATCATTGTGAGGGTCGGGAGTGACCATTCATGGGAAACATGTAGCTGGGGGCCTGAAGGGCGGGCATTGTGGTCCTCCGTGCCCAGCGGCCTCCTGGGGGTGGAATCACTGAGCGGACACGGTGGGTTGCATCCCTGGGGACTGGCCAGGCCCGGCCACTTACCAGGTGAGGGTCAGCGTGCTGGGGTGGAGGTTCCACATCTCCAGGATGCAGATGACCGTCTGGAGGTAATCTGTGTAGCAGACGAGGGCGGGGCAGCCCCAGCCTGGAGGATTACGGGGGAGAGAGGCCTCAGTGGGGGTGGCCTGAGACTGCGGCGCTTCCTCTCCACCCCCTCGAGGGCTGGAAGAAGAGTGGGCGCAGGGTCCCTGGGCCTGGACGAACGTGAAGACCCAAGGGCTGCTAAGGTGTGAGTCTGGGGCCTCACCACGTGCGAATTCCTTGTCTGAGCGCCAACCTTTCAAGGCTGGCTATGAAGACGGCACACTCCTGATGGCAAATAATGAAAAACTAGCTGATCCCAGCTCAGCACCCTCCCCCGGAGCCCTGCACCCGGCCAAGCTCCCACTGAGAATGGTAATATCCTAAATGCCCCCAGATGCGGCAGGCGCTCCGCCAGTGCACACACACAAACCCTGAGAGGGTCGGGGCCTCATGCTGAAAACGTCCCAACGCCCAGACAAGGAGCAGGCCTGGGCTCTGCAGAAGCTGGTTCCACGGGACACGCACCCTCGGAGATTCAGGAAGTGCTCCGAGGAGTAGGAAACCTGTGAGAGAACTGAGAAGCCCTCCGACAGTTTTGCAGAAACGTCTGCGTTATCCTACGGCCAAAACAACACCTCCACCGCCACCAAGAAGTCGTCAATCTCTTGCCCTGTGAGGCGATATTGCTGGAAGACTTGGGACCTTTTCACCCACTCCCCAAATATTGTTTCTCTGTGTTCTAAAACAGAGACTCAATCATCATCTGAATTTTGTTAAATGTTGGACAAGATCAATGGAATAATTTGTAGCTTTGTTTTATATATTCGAATGCCAATTCCACTGTTTTTTGCTGCTATTTACTAGAAACCTGTACCTTCCATCTCCTTTTTTTGGAGGGATAGGGTCTCTTGCTCTGTCACCCAGGCTGGAGTGCCGTGGTGCCATCTCAGCTCACTGCAGCCTCCACCTCCTGGGCTAAAGCAATCCTCCCACTTCAGCTTCCCCAGCAGCTGGGACTGTAGCTGTGCACCATCACGCGTGGAGAATTCTTATGTTTTTGTAGAGACGGGGTTTCACCATGTTGCTCAGGCTGGTCTCGATCTCCTGATCTCAAGCGATCCACCCACCTCGGCCTCCCAAAGAGCTGGGATTACAGGCGTGAGCCATCATGCCTGGCCTTGTTCCTCTTTTTAAGTGGGTTCATTTTCAGTGGCTTTTTCCTAATGTTCCTTGACTAATGGAGACCCACGAGGTGGTGGTGGCACGTTCCCCTCTTGGCTCTCACTCTAGGACAGAACCTGTATTCGGAGCCAGGAATACTGTGGCTGGAAACATCCTTTAGTCCATTTTTAGAGATGAGAACACTGAGGCTCCAAGACTAGACCACGCCTCTCATCTCTCTTGGTCTGAGCTGCTGAGACACTCACCCAGGGAAGAAAAAAACCTAGTCTGTGCTAGTTTTTCACAGTGGCACACATGGCAGGCATTGCTAATGGATCACAGCACTCTCTCCCCTAGGTGTGACCTCAGAATCCTCAACACAGCTCTCTGGGCAGTGGCTACCAAGGGGTGTGAGTCGTGGAAATAAACCTTGCTCTAGGAGGGGCTTTCCTCGGGGAGGCACACAGGACTTGTGGGTGGGATGCCGAGGAGCTAGTTCCAGCACTTGGCAGAGGAAACAGGACTGATTTTGGCAAAGCCTCAACCCAGAGCCTCTCAGTAGCTGTGTCGTCTCTGCGTTTATATCTTTGTGGTTCTTTCTCAAGGCTCTAGGAATTGGGAGAGGAGCTGCCATTCCTAGCCAGGTTCAAAGCTACCAAGGGACAGGGTTTGTCTCCAAACTTGGGGAGGCAACAGCAGCCTCTGGACTGGCCTGGAGGTGGCACCAGGGATGAGAGGGTGGGCAAATGCATGGCGAGTGCCCGCAGCCACAGTGCAGAGTCCCCGGGCCATGCCACGTCTGGGGTTATGACAGCATGCTGGAGGCAGTGAGAGGCGCATAAGTGGCTGTGCCGTCCCCAGCTCTGTGACTGTAAACACATGACTCAAAACTGCTTCTGCCCCCCACGTCTAAGCCGGAGGATGCTGCTTGCCCTAGAGGGTGCCGAGGTGCTGAGATGAGATCGCGCCTGTGCAGCACACGCTGCCCGTGCACAGCGATCGCTCAACAGAGCGGCACAGCGTGGGGATGAGGGCCAGGCTGTGGTTTGAATGTCTATGTCTCCCCAGAACTCACACGCTGAGACTCAGTTGCCAACGGGATCGTATTAAAAGGTGGGAACTCTAGGAGGCGATTAAGTTATGGAGGCAGAGCCCCCCTGAATGAATTATTGATCCAATAAGAGGGCTAGAGGAACCCAACATTCAGCCCCACTTTGCCCTTCTGTCCCTTCTGCCATATGAGAACCCAGCTTGCATCCACTCTGGAGGGTGCAGCATTCAAGGTGGCATCTTAGAAGCAAAAATGGGGGCCGGGTGTGTTGGCTCAGGCCTGTAATCCCAGCACTTTGGGAGGCCAAGGTGGGAGGATCATTTGAGGTCAGGGGTTCAAGACCAGCCTGGCCAACATGGTGAAACCCCATCTCTACTAAAAACACAAAAATTAGCCATGGTGTGTGCCTGTAATCTTAGTTACTCAGGAGGCTGAGGCACAAGAATCTCTTGAACCCGGGAAGCAGAGGTTGCTGTGAGCTGAGATTGCACCATTGCACTCCAGCCTGGGTGAGAAAGCAAGACTCAGTCTCAAAAAAAAAAAAAAAAAAAAAAAAAAAAAAAAAAAAAAAAAAAAAAAAAAAAAAAAAAAAAAAGAAGAAACAAAGATGGGGCTATCACCGGAACCAAATCTGATGCCTTGACCTTGGACTTCCCAGCCCCCACAACTGTGAGCAATACATGCCTATTGTTTATAAATGACCCAGTCTCACGTATTCAGTCACAGCAGCACAAACAGACTAAGACCTCAAGAGCAGAGAACTGATCCCAGCTCTGCCTCTGCCCAGGGATGTGGCCATGCACCTGTCCCTTAGCCTCTCTGAGCCTCAGTTTCCTCAACCAAAAGCTGGGCGTCATTACAACAGGGGCCTTGCGGGGCTGTTGGGAGACTGGAATGAGATGATGCTCTGAGCTCTGCCTGCAGCCCGGGCTTGTTAGCTGCACCTGCCAGTTGTGGAGCCACGGCGGGTGACCCAAAGGCTTTTTAGAACCCAGACGGGGATGGTCACCACTCAGAAAGGGAAAATCAAAGCTTGACATCTGTTTCCTGAAGGAGCTATTTGAGGTGCTGGGTCTTCTGGTAAAAACCAGAGAAAAATGCCCATGAGTCAGCAGAGCAGCCATTCAGTTCCTCTCCTGCCCCTAGGCCGGCCTCCACACAAGCCTGTGCTGGATCCTGCCTCCTCATGGCCCCCTCCTCCAGGAAGGCTCCTGGGATCTCTTAGTCTTAGATAGCGCCCCCCTCAGTCAGATTCCTGCCCTTCCCAACTCTGCTTTCTAACATGGTCCCCTCTGACCTCAACATCTGGTCTCCCAGGGGCTGCCTACCAAGATTCGGTCTCCTTTTGGCTCTTCCTCCCATTCCCAACCCGGGGGCCACCAGTGTCTGCTAAGAATCCAGCGATTGTTTTTTTTGTTTGTTTGATGTTGTTAGACAGGGTCTCACTCTGTGGCCCAGGCTAGATGGAGTACAGTGGCGTCACCTTGACTCACTGCAACCTCCACCTCCCAGCTTCAAGCAATCCTCCTGCCTCAGCCCCTAAGAAGCTGGGGCTACAAGTATGTGCCACCCTGCCTGGCTTTTCTTCTTCTTTTGTAAAGTCAGGGTTTTGCCATGTTGCTCAGGCTAGTCTCGAGCTCAAGCGACCTACTCCCCGCTTTGGCCTCCCAAAGTTCTGGGATTACAGGTATGAGCCACCCCACCCAGCCCAGCAACTGTTGAACAACATTTCCAAGGAGAGTCATTACAGAAGGGGAAACTGAGGTTAGACGGAAGACAGAACTTCCTCACTCAGAGAGTTGGGAGCCAGCCAAGGCAGAGCGCAGGGGAAAGAAAGGAGGAAGCCTCTCATCCCCGCAGCGGCACCGGAAGACACAGCCCTCAGGTTGAGCCACCTGAGACTCACGTGTACCACTTCTGGTTCATGGAGCGCTTTGGTGGATGGACTCTGGTTACTGGAGAGCTGGCTACTGGAGCTGTGTCGGCCTCAAGGGCACAGGTGCCATCCATTCTGGATCTGTGGACTCTAGCCGTGTTTCTGCGCCCACAAAGCCAGCACAGCCCCAGCTGAGCTCCGGGATGGGGGCCCTCCCCACCTGCAGACCACAGGGAAGCCACTTACCTCCCTGGAGCAGCAGCAGGAGCAAGGGGACGGCCGAGCCACACGGCATGCTGACTCCCACAGACCTGCAAGAGACGACAGCGGAGGGTGAGCCCAGGCAGGGTTCAGGGCTCCCCTTACCTCCCCTCATCCTGTCTCTTCCCAGGCAGACTTGCCCCAGATTCTTGGAACTGTCTTAAGAAAAAAGCAAGATCCTGGGGGCCCCTGTGGATGATCCCAAGAACTCCCACCTCTTAGAAATGGCAGATTCACCCTGAGAGTCCCTTCTCCTACCTTCTTCCTGCCCCGCCGTCACGTCCCAAATGCTAAGTGAATTTATTTTATGATTTTATTTTAATATTTTTAGAGATGGGGTCACAATCTGTTGCCCAGGCTGGCGTGCAGTGGCACAATCACGGCTCACTGCAGCCTCAACATCCTGGGCTCAAGTGATCCTCCTGCCTCAGCCTCCTGAGTAGCTGGGACTAAAGGCACATGCCACCACGCCCAGCTCGTTTTGAAAACATTTTAGTAGAGATGACGTCTTGCTTTGTTGCCTGGACTGGTCTCAAACTCCTGGGCTCAAGTAATCCTCCTCCTTGGCCTCTCAAAGTGCTCAGATGACAGGTGTGTGCCACCATGCCCAGCAGGTGACTGGAGATTACTGAATATTTTGCCTTTGCTGAGCCTATCAATATAGCATTGTGTGAAATTAAACTTCTGTATTTACCTATCTAAAGAAGAAAGAAGGCTGGTGCAGTGGCTCACGCCTGTAAACCCAGCACTTTGGAAGGCCGAGGCGGGTGGATCATGAGGTCAAGAGATCGAGACAATCCTGGTCAACATGGTGAAACCACGTCTCTACTAAAAATACAAAAGTTAGCTGGGCATGGTGGCGCGTGCCTGTCATCCCAGCTACTTGGGAGGCTGAGGCAGGAGAATCGCTTGAACTCAGAAGGCGGAGGTTGTGGTGAGCCGAGATTGTGCCATTGCACTCCAGCCTGGGTAACAAGAGCAAAACTCCATCTCAAAATAATAATAATAATAATAATAATGGAGCTAAAAGCTAAACCCAGGAGAGATGCCCCCTGCAGGAAGCAAGTGATAGGCTGGCTTTCTCTAGGCGCTGTCTCCACAAAGGGAAAACCCTCTGCCTCTGTGCCAGGATCTTCCCAAAGTTTCCATAGTTCCCTCTGACCTCCTTCACAAAGTCACCAAACAGCCACTGAGGCAGGGCACGGGCTGGGAGCCAGGGAGGTTCAGATGACCAGCTGTGCAGCTCCAGGCCAGTCCCCCGCCTGCTCTGAGCCTTGTAACGTGGAAACAGCAAGGCCTGCTTCCAGGCCTCTTATGAGAATTCAAGGAGGTGATTTGCATAAAACCCTGGGCATGGCCCCCATCGCATAAACACTCAACTAGCAGCGGTAATTGATAAGAATGTAGAGCATCAGAAACGGAGGGGTCGCAGAATGATCTAGCCAAGAGATGCCCAAATATCTCACTTCCAAAATTTTAGCCATATTGGTACATTGTGTACACTGTTGTTTATTCTAATATATATATTTAATATATTTTCTATAAATAAGTGCCCTTAAAAATTTAACTGCAGCATCATCCTAAGCAACAGCATCGCTACTCAAATAAAATCACGCTGGGGCAGATGCGATTTCAACCTGCTTTTATGAATATGGAGCTTGTGTGATTCCAGCCCCTGCAGAGGCCCCATTACCACGCTTCGAAGAGGTGGCCTCTGATCGCAGGAGGGGGAGTCTGTGTCTGCCCCTCCCCCGCCATTCTGTCCACATCCATCACCCCAGCCACAGCGTGAGCCCTGACACAGCTCTGTCCCCGTCACTCCCTGATGGCTTTATCTTGACCACAGCACAGCAGAAAGTGTGAATTCCTTTGCCCAGGTTCAAGATTCCTCATCCCCACCTTGACCAACATAGCAAGACTTTGTCTCTACCAAAAATAAAAATAGAAGTAAAAATACGTTAGCCAGGTGACGCACCCCTGTGGTCCCAGCTACTCAGGAGGCTGAGGAAGGAGGACTGCTTGAGTGTAGGAGGTCCAGGCTGCAGTGAGCCGTAATTGCACCACTGCACTCCAGCCTGAATGAAAGAGTGAGGCCCTGTCTTTAAAAAAGCAAACAGACAAAAAACTCCTCATCCCTTCTAATTTCTTACCTCTGCCTATATCACAGAGCACTAGGGATGCGGAGGGGGTACCTGCTGCCACTGCCTGCCCGGCGTCTCTTCCCAAAGAGCTCCTCGATCTGAGCTGCCTGTAGTGGTTTGTATGAGGCTGACTCCGCCCCATGCCCCACAAAGTGGGCTCCTGACCCACGCTTGGCCAATCAAAGCAGCCCATCTGTCTGACCACAGTGATTGCACCAGGGATGGATGTCAACTCGGGCACCGATTTTTTTTTCTAGAAAACTGGCAATTTTTGGTGTCTGCAGAGAGCTTGTAGCCATCTTTGTTCCCTCTTAGAGAGAGCCTCCTTGAAAAATGACATCCATACTGAGAAATACAGATCAAGAGTCCCCATGACATTATATGAGGTCCTGGATCCAGCTGTTTCTGATGTCCACCCTGTGGACTTCTCATTTCCATGAGCCAAAAACCACCTATGTTGCTCAATCATGTTGAAGTCTAGGTCTGTCGCCTGCCACCAAAGATCCATGACACAGTGGAGTAGAGAGAAGGGCTCAGATTTTGAAGCCAGAAGATCTTGGAGCCAATAGTAGCTCTTCTCTGGCTCTTTTACTCTCTGAAATGGGGACCACAGTGCTTACTGCACCTGGCAGTGAAGAAGAGGCTGTGAGAAAGCAGATGTGGTAATGCTTCGTGGACTGTGAAGAGCTGTACCAGTCCACGGGTTTCCTGCCATTACTGGCTGACTGCCCTGAATTACTCATTGTCTCCCTGGCAGCCCAGGCTCTGTCATGCGTCTCTGCCTCTGCCAGAGCAGACTCCTCCCCTCCAACACCTTTCCCCTGCCACCCTCTCAACTCAGCTTTCACGGTCCACATGCTGTATCCCTGCAGCCACGCTGGAGCGTCCCAGAACTCCTGCCACTGGTCTATTGCCTTTGAGGTTTTCGCTGGTGCAATTAATTATCCACTTGCTATTGAGCTTACCTTGCCTTCTATTTGTTACTCCAATAACCATGTCTCAAAAAATGTTATACCACAACCATCAACAGATAACTGATATGAAATAGACTGACAGTGTGTGCCACGCTGGTTAAGACACAGGCTGTGGAGCTGGCCGGTCTCGGCTTTGTGGCCTCAGGCAGTTTGCTTAACCTTTCTGGGCCTCAACATCCTAATCTGTAAATGGGAATAACAATAATCACAGTACCTGCCTCATAGGTCCCTGGGAGAATTAAATTAGTCAACATTTATAAAGCATTTAGAACAGTGTGCGGCATTTAGTAGATGTTATATAAGTATTACTTAAACAGAACAACCAACTTATCATAAAACAAAATACATTAAAATGTAACAACTAAATACAAGAAAATCAAAGGCAGCAATTGAAATTTAGTGAGATGCTGCTACCTGCCTGAGAGTCCTAGAAGCTTGACATGTGGTTTGTTTTTGTTTAAACTTAAGAAAGGGAAGCCAGTCACATTGGTTCATGCCTGGAATCCCAGCACTTTGGGAGGCCAAGGTGGGAGGATCATTTGAGGTCAGGAGTTCGAGACCAGCCTGGCCAACATGGTGAAACCCCATCTTACTAAACATACAAAAATTAGCTGTGTGTGATGGTGTGTGCCTGTAATCCCAGCTACTCGGGAGGCTGAGAGGGGAGAATTTCTTGAATCCAGGAGGTGGAGGTTGCAGTGAGCAGAGATTGCGCCACTGTACTCCAGCCTGGGCAACAGAGCAAGACACTCTGTCTCAAAAAAAAGAAAAAGAAAAAAAAAAGAATAATGTTTAAGACGCAATAGCACCAAACTGCGATTCTTGCCTCCTCCATCAGCAGGGCAAGCGATGAAAGGGCCTCATGTTTTTTCACTAGGGGATCCAGGGATATTTAACGTTGTTTAAAACAAACTGCTTACTTCTGGGAAACATCAGCTTTAAAACACAGACTTTCCCCATCACTCCCTCCTCAGGCTCCCACAGCACCAAGTGGGGTCTTCCCTAATTCCGCTGCCCTCTCTGTCCCGAATCCATCCCCTTTTAGGTCTTTGCATGCAGGCTGACTCCCGAGGGCAACAGCACTTTATCCTCAGATACAGGTTGGGCCACTGTGTGTGTTCCCTGTAAGGACAGAAGGTGTCCTAGGAGGCTTCCTGCTACAGGCGCCCTTGATATGGTTTGGATATTTGTCCCACCCAAATCTCATGTTGAAATGTCATCTCCGATGTGGGAGGTGGGGCCTGGTGGGAGGTGATTGGATCACGGGGGCGAGTTTCTCACGAATGGCTTGGCGCCATCCCCTTGGCGAGTGAGTTCGCCTCAGATCTCATTGTTTAGAAATGTGTGGTACCTCCCCCTTCTCTCTTTGGCTCCAGCTCTGGCTATGGGATGTGTCTGCTCCTGCTTCACCTTTTGCCTTGAGTAAAAGCTCCCTGCAGGCCTCCTCACCAGAAGTTGAGCAAATGCTGACCACATGCGTGTACAGCCTGCAGAACCATGAACCAAAGAAACCTTTTCTTTACAATGACCCAGTCTCAGGTATCTCTTTATAGCAATGCAAGAATGCTCTAACACACCACCGCAGCCCCCGGCCTCTGCGGTCTCCTACCGAGGAGTGAAGAGCACCTGACTTGGAGCATGCCGCGTCCCAGCTGTGTGTCTTTGGGCAAGTTCCCCAACCCCTCTGAGTCTCTGTTTTCTCATCTATAAAATGGAGGTCATCAATCTTTGTTGCAGGTTTGTCATGAGCATTCAGTGCGTCATCGCATGTAAAGTCCTGTAGAAGCGTTTATCCAGCAGTTCCAGTGCTGAGAAATGTTTCCTGGAGTTGCTGTAATTCACACTAAAAGTTGACCAAATTTCAGGAGATCCTGGGGAAATGGAGACGCTTGGGGCAGGAAATTTGACTGAAGTGAGTGCTATGGAGAATATGAGGCTCTTAACTTCGCAGTCAATGCTGTGGCTCACATCTGTACTTCCAGCCCTTTGGGAGGCCCAGGTGGGTGAATCACCTGAGATCAGGAGTTCAAGACCAACCTGGCCAACATGGCAAAACCCCATCTCTACTAAAATACAGAAATTAGCTGGGGTGGTGGTAGGTGCCTGTAATCCCAGCGACTCGGGAGACTGAGGCAGGAGAATTGCTTGAACCTGGGAGGTAGAGATTGCAGTGAGCCAAGATCATGCTACTGCACTCCACCTGGGAAACAGAGCCAAATTCCACCTCAGAAAAAGAAAGAAAGAAAGAAAAAAAAATGATAAGAAATGCAAATAAAAACCACAATGACATACCATTTTAATTTTTGCCAGATTGGCAGGAACTAAAAGTCTGATGACATTACATGTTGCTGAAGATATGATATACAGGAACTCTTATTTATAGCCAGAGGAAATGTGAATTGTTACAACTGGTCTGGAAAGAAATTTGGCATGACCTAATAAAAGTGAACACATGCCCTACCTAAGACCCAGTGACCTCACTCTTCTGTAAACTAGTAAAGAAATTCTTCCTGCATGTACGAGAAACATATACAGAAATGTCTATAGCAACATTGATTTTAAAAGTGAAAAATTAGAAACAATCTAAATTTCCATCATCAGGAGAGTGAAAAAATAAATTGCGATATCGTCACTTAGTGTAAACATGAATCCTTTATGGCCACACACAACAAAGTGAATGACTCTCACAAATTTTGGAGTGAACAAAGGAAGTTGGAGAACAGCAAACAGCATAAGCATAATAACACTGTCTACATCACACTGAAAACCATACACAATAATTGTACATATTGTCTAGGTGAGCATACCTGTCATAAAAATATTTTTTAAATCATGGGGATAATAACATCAAATTTTGAATAGTGTGGAAAAGGAGGGGGTGTGAGAAGGAGGGATATTAAGGGTGTCAACAGTTTGGTAAAGCTTGGTGAAGCTACCATGGGTGTTGATATTATTATACCTTATGCCCTTTTGTATGTTCAAACTATTTCATAACATTTGAAATGTAAGTGAGTCTTAGTTTTGTAAAATAAAATGTGGATGAGGGACCCCCACTTCTGGCTATGCTGAAGTAGCTATTGTCAGACTAATCCTTCCATCGAGGACAACTACTAAGCAGGGGGGAAAAACTGCACAAGAGAGCACCAAGTTATATAGTACTTAAGAGAAAGGCATTGAAATTCTGCATGCAGTTTCTCCTCAAATCATGCGCCAAGTCATTGAAAATATGTAGCATGCCAAGAAACCTAGGAAAATGCACCTGCTAATACACGGGGAAACTAAGAAGGAATTTTTGCAGTTTTACAAGCTGAGGGAAGAATTAGAGTTCAGGGCCTGACCAAAAAGATGGACCCTGGTGAGTACTCAACTATTTAGAAATGACCATTCCTTGGGAATAAGAAAAAATTAGAAGTAGTTCATCCTTGACTGCATCAGTGTGATCTGCTTATATGCTGTATGTCTGCTAGAAGAAAATTTAAACCTACCTGGAAAAAGTTAGCTTCATCCAAAGCCTCCATATCTTTTATACATAATGTCCAAAATTCATTTCAAATTACAAGGCAAATCAGAAAACAGTCTCAAATGATCAAAAATGAAAATAAAATAAACAATAGAAATGGTCACATAGGTGAATTAGAAAACGGCATTAACAGATATGCCTAAATAAATCAGACCTAAATCAATGAAGGGCGTACCATGTTCATAGATTGGAAAACTTAATCTTATCAAGATGACACCTCAAATTGACACCTACAGATTCAAAGTAATCTCCATAAAAATCCCAGCTGGCTCCTTTATTATTTTTTAAATTTTTTTTTTTTTTTTTTTTTTTTTTTTTTTTTTTTTTTTTTTTTTTTTTTTTTTTTTTTTTTTTGCAGAAATTGACAAACAAGTCCTAAAATTTATAGGGAAAAGTAAGGGACTAGAATAGCCAAAAGTAACTATTTTTTAAAAATTTTTAATTTTTTTTTTCTGGCCACATTTTTGTAGACCAAAAATAACTTTTTAAATTAATCACAGTTAAAGTAACTATGATTAATATGTTCAAGAATTTTACCAGAAATTTGGAACCTATTTAAAAAGTAGAATGCCTAGAACTGACAAACTTAATAACTGACGTTTATAAGAACTGAAGAGATGGATTTGGCAACATACTAGCAACATCAGAAGAGAGGATTAGTAAACTGGAAGATTGGTCAATAGAAAATACCCAGATTGAAGAATACAGAGAAAAAAAAGTTCAAAAATACAGAAAAGAGCAAAAGAGACATAGGAGACATTGTGAAAAGATCTAACATACATGCATTTGAAATCAAGAAACAGAAGAGAGAACAAGTTAAAATAAATAGCAGTGATTTTAGTTAAAATTCTTTTTCTAAACTAACAAAATACATTAAGCCACAGATTTAAATAGCTCTACAAACCACAAAAAGGATACATACAAAGAAAGCCACATCTGGGTACATCATAGAGAAACTATGTTTAAAAATAAAAGACAAAGATATATTTAAAGTATGCAGAGAAAAAAGATGCTTCGCCTTCAAAGAAGAAACCGTAAGACTTTTTAACAAAATGATGAAAGAGAGCAGACAACAGAACAACTTCTTTAAATGCTGAAATTTCAAAAGCCAACTTAGAATTTTATATCCATAAAAAATATCTTTTAAAAAATAAAGGCAAGTTCAATATGATAAAGAGATCTATAAAAAAATCACAGTTGGCCGGGCGTGGTGGCTCATACCTATAATCCCAGCACTTTGGGAGGCCGAGGCGGGCGGATCACGAGGTCAGGAGATCGAAACCATCCTGGTTAACAAGGTGAAACCCCGTCTCTACTAAAAATACAAAAATTAGCTGGGCATGGTGGTGTGCACCTGTAGTCCCAGCTACTCGGGAGGCTGAGGCAGGACAATTGCTTGAACCTGGAAAGTGGAGGTTGTAGTGAGCCGAGATTGCACCACTGCATTCCAACCTGGTGACAAGTGAGACTCTGTCTCAAAAAAAAAAAAAAAAAAAAAAAAAAAAAAAAAAAAAAAAAAAAAAAAAAAAAAAAAAAAAAAAAAAAAAAAAAAAAAAAAAAAAAAAGAAAGAATAAAATGGTTAAAATAAATTTAACCAAATTCGTTAGTAATGTTAATATGATATGAATTCATTTATTAGTGTGAGATGTGCAATAAAACCTACAAATGTTATTGAAATAAATTATAGAAGATCTAAATAAATGAAGGATATACTATGTTCATAGAATTGGAAAAATTGGGGGTGGATCCAAGATGGCCGTTTAGGAACAGCTCAGGATTGCAGCTCCCAGTGAAAGTGCAGAGGGTGAGTGGACACCGCATTTTTATTGCCCACAGACTAGGAAATTCCCAGACGGAGGAGCTCCACGGGTCGCCAGTGCGACTGTTTCGGCCAGCATGGCTGTGTCGGCCGGCGCCGCTGCTTTGCCCCGCGCAGCTGCTTTGTCAGCGCCCCAGCGCAGCGGTTCTCCGTACAAAATACACTGGTCCAGGTGCCCTTTTGGCTGGCGATTGGAGCCACAGGAAGTCACCCATTCATCTGTTTAAAAAGGGGACTGAACAAGGAACCAGGACAGTAGATTCCAGGGCAAAAAAAGCGCCACGAATCTCAGTGCCACTGTTTAAGCCAGAGCAGTGAGTCGCCGCACGGGAAAACACACAGATCCCGGCGCCTCTTCAATAGGCGACTGGAACACCAACTTAAAAAAAAAAAAGGCTCTGAGGCAAGGAGCCAGGCGATCAGGCTCGGCTGGTCCCACCCCCACAAAAGAACAGCAATCAGAAACTCTCTGGATTGAGAGTTTCACAGCAAGCACAGCAGAACCCGGGATGGTCCAGCTCTGTGGGAGAGGGGCGTCCGCCATTACCGAGGCACTCCAAAACTACGGGGGTAGCCAGCCAATGCTGAGGCAGCCCGCCGTTGCCAAGGCAACCCGCCACTACAGAGAGAGTCCGCCATAAAAGAGGGGGGCCACCATTGCCGAGGCAGTTCTAACTACACCCATATAAACAGGACTACAGGGAAGTTCACTCGGCAGCTGGGCAGAGCCCACAGCAGCTTAGCAAAGCCTCTACAGGCGGACAGTGACTAGGCTGCCTCCTTGCTGGGCAGGGCAGCTCTGAAGGAAAAAAAAAGAAGGCAGCGGCATAATGGAAACTCATAAATAAAGCCCTAAATCCCTGGGACAGAGCACCTGAGAACAAAAAGCGGTTTATGAGTTCTGCTGCAGCAGACCTAAATGTACCTGCCCAGCAGTTCTGAATGAACAATGGAGCTCACAGCTCAGCATTTGAGCTCCTATAAAGAAGAGACCGTCTCCTCAAGCAGCTCCCTGACCCCTGTATATCCAAAGAGCCACCTCATAAAGGAGAGATCAGACTGACACTTGGCGGGTATTCTTCTGGGACAAAGATAGCAGAAGAAGAAAACTGGTAACAACCCTTACTGTTCTGCAGCTGCTGCAGGTGATCCGCAGGCAAGCAGGGCCTGGAGTGGACCTCAGCAGACCTACAGGAGAGGGGCCAGACTGTTAGAAGGAAAACTGAGAAACAGAAATAACCTCATCATCAACAAACAGAATGTCCACTCAGAGACCCAATCTGAAAGCCAGCAACTACAAAGATGACAGGTGGATAAATCCATAAAGATGGGAAGAAAACAGCGCAAAAAGGATGAAAACACCCAAAACCAGAACACCTCTCCTCCTACAAGGGATCACAACTCCTCACCAACAAGGGAACAAGGTTGGATGGAGAACGAGTGTG
>NW_016107400.1:9772750-9808863 GCF_001604975.1 Cebus imitator | reverse complement strand
GATGTAGGTGATGGGGAGGAAGGCAGCAAATCACACTGCCACGTGTGTACCTATGCAACAATCTTGCATGTTCTTCACATGTACCCCAAAACCTAAAATGCAATAAAATAAATAAATGGAAAAAAAAAGAATTGGAAAAATTGATGTCATCAAGATGACACCTCAAATTGACATACAGATTCAAAGTAATCTCTAAAAAATCCCAGCTGGATTTTGTGTGTGTGTGTGTGTGTGTGTGTGTGTGTGTGTGTGTGTGTGTGTGTGTTTGCAGAAATTGACAAACTAGTCCTAAAATTTATGGGGAAATGTAAGGGACTAGAATAGCCAAGAAGATTTTGAGAAAGAACACAGTTGGAGGACTCAAACTTCCCAATTTCAAAGCTTACTACAAAGCTAAACTTATTAACAGTGTGATACTGACACATAGACGTACATATAGATCAATGGGATTGAACTGAGAGTTCAGAAATAAGTACATACATTTATGTTTTTCTGCTTTTTATGAGGGTGCCAAAACAATTTGATGGGGAAAAAGTAGTCTTTAAAACAAATGGTACTGTACAAATGGATATCCACAATGCAATATAGTGAAGCTAGACTCCTACTTCACACCATAGACAAAAATAAACTCAAAACAGATTAAAGACCTAGCTGTAAAAAGTAAAACCATTGAACTCCTAAAATAAAACCTATGTGTAAATCTTCATGACCTTGTATTAGGCAATAATAGTTTCTTAAATATGGCACCAAAAGCATAAGTAAACAAAGAAAAGTAGATATATTAAATTGTATCAAAATTTAAAATGTTTGTGATTCAAAGAATACTATCAAAAAGTGAAAATATAACATACAGCATAGGAAAGAAGTATTTGCAAATCTTACGTGTTTGTTAAAGATGTGGTATTTAGAATATATAAAGAACGCTTGCACCTCAAGATCTAAAAGACAAGAATTATAATTTAAAATGGGCAAGAGATTTGAATAGACATTTCTCTGAAGAAGAAATACAAACAAACACAGGAAAAGGTGGCCACTGAGATTACTCATTAGATGCAAATCAAGAACAGAATGAGACACCACTTCACACTCATTAGGATGGCAATAATAATCATCAATCACGAGTGTGAATGGGGGGGCGGAGAAATCTGAACCCTTAAACATAGCTGATGAGAATGGAAAACGGTGCAGCCACTATGGAAAACAGTTTTGCAGTTTCTCAAAACATTAAATACAGTCACGTGCTGCATAATGACATTTCAGTCAGTGATAGACTGTGTGTAGGTGGGCCCATAGGACTATAATGAAGGTGAATAATTCCTATTGTCTGGTGATATCATAACACAACATGTTACTCATGGGCTTGTGATGATGCTGGTGAAAACAAATTTACTGCACTGCCAGCCAGACAAAAGTACAGCATACGCAGGGCTGGGCGCGGTGGCTCATGCCTGTAATCCCAGCACTTTGGGAGGCGGAGGTGAGGAGTTGGAGACCAGCCTGACCAACATGGTGAAACCCTGTCTCTACTAAAAATACAACAATTAGCCAGGCATGGTGGTAAGGGCCTGTAATCCCAGCTATTCTCGAGACGGAAGCACAGCATTGCTTGAACCTGGCAGGCAGAGGCTGCAGTGAGCTGAAATCACACCACTGCACTCCAGCCTAGGTGACAGAGCAAGACTCTCAAAAACAAACAAAAATCTTAACTGCAAAACAGCCTCAGGCAGGTCCTTCAGGATGGATGTGTCCTCGTCATTAAGCAATATGTGACTGTACAGTGTTACCATATGACCAAGAAATTTCACACCTAGGTATATAGTGAAAGGAATTGACCAGATGCAGTAGCTTATGCCTATAATCCTAGCATTTTAGGAGGCTGAGGCGGGAGGGTTGCTTGAGCCCAGGAGTTTGAGACTAGCCTGGGTAGTGTGGCAAGACCTCATCTCTACAAAAATTAAAATTAAAATATTTGCTGGGCATGGTGGCATGCACCTGTGGCCCCAGCTACTCAGGAGACCAAGGTGGGAGGATCAATGGAGCCCAGGAGTTTGAGGCTGCAGTGAGCTGTTTTCACACCACTGCACTCCAGCCTGGGTGACAGAGTGACACCCTGTCTCAAAAAANAAAAAAAAAAAAAAAAAAAAAAAGAAAGAAAGAAAAAGAAAAAAGAAAATAAAATAATTGCAGATATATGTCCAGAAAGAAATTTACAATCGTTGTACACAAATGTTCACAGCAGCATTCATTATTCATAATAGCAAAAAATTGGAAATAAGCCAAATTTCTATCAATTGGTGAATGGATAAAAAAATGTGGTGTATCCATGCAGTGGAATATTATCTAGCCATAAAAAGGAATGAGCTACTGATACATGCTACAAAACGGATGAACTTTAAAAATGCATGCTAAAGACACCAGACACAAAAGGCCTCATGTTGTATGATTCCATATGTGTGAAATGTCCAGTACTGGCAGATCCATAGGGATGTAAAGTAGGTTAGTGGTTGTCAGGAGCTGAGGTTGAGGGGCCAGGGGACAGAGAGTAACAGCAGTGGGTGTAGGTTTGTTTCTGGAGTCACGGAAATGTGGAGTTAGTGGTGATGGCTGCACAACTGTGTTAGTATACTAAAAACCACTGAATTGCCTACTTTAAGAGCACATTTCAAGTTTTGTGAATTACATCTGAAATATAGATTTTTGGAAATGAAGGCAAAATAAGGGTTTTTTTCAGACAAAACTAAGTGAGAGATTTTGTCAGTGACAGACCTGCATCAAGCGATATAGGACAGTGAGGTTTTCATGTAAAAGGAAAAGAATTCCAGATGGGGAGCATCTCTAGGTACTGTAGGGTGAAATGAATCACAACAGAAAGTCCTCTAAATATATTAATTAGGCCGGGTGCGGTGGCCCACGCCTGTAGTCCCAACACTTTGGGAGGTAGAGGCAGGTGGATCACCTGAGGTCAGGAGTTCAAGACCAGCCTGACTAACATGGCGAAACCCAGTCTCTACTAAAAATACAAAAAATTAGCCTGACATGGCGGCACACACCTGTAGTGCCAGCAACTGGGGAGGCCGAGGCAGGAGAATTGCTTGAACCTGGGAGGCAGAGGTTGTGGTGAGGTGAAATTGCAGCATTGCACTCCAGCCTGGGTGACAAAGTGAGACTCTGTCTCAAAAAGTAAATCAATAAATATATGAATTCCTATGATTATTAATTGTTTAACATACTAATGATGTAACGACCATGAAACCCCAAAGGCAAGGAAAGGTGAATAAAGTTAAAGGCTATTGTACAAGAGGACTTCAAAAAGTTCATAAAAAATGGAATTCGAAGATAACGATGAAAAAATAAACTCTATTTCTCAACATAAATTCAATCAAGGTCAAGACACTTTTGTAAGTGACAACAGCGGGCATTTAGTCCATCTGTAAAGAATTGGGGGGTCCTGGGAATGAAGCCATATCAATGCAGTCTTTTTTACATTGTCAGCTAAAGAAAAATGGGTGGTCGTTAAATATTAGGAAACAAAAAGAAGTCAGAAGGCGCCAAATCAGAACTTTAAGGTGGCTGCCTGATTTCTCATGGAAACTGTAAAATTGCCCTTATTTGATGAGAAGAATGAGCAGGAGCATCGCAATGGTGGAGGTGCTTTCCTGGGCATTCTTCTGCTAAAGCTTCGGCTAATTTCCTCAACACACTCTCATAACAGGCAGATGTTATTCTTTGGCTGTCCAGAAAGTCAACAAGCAAAACACCTTGAGCATCCCCAGAACCCATTGCCATGACCTTCTCTCTTGACCGACCTGCTTTTGCTTTGGCTGAACCTGGGAGCCATTGCTCTGTCTTCAGGACAAACTCGTAAAGCCATGTCTAATCTCCTATTACAATAATGTGAGGAAACGCTTCTGAATCTTGATCCCGTTTGTTTAAAATTTCCATGGAAGTTTCTGCTGTTGTCTGCAGGTGATCTGTGCACAGCGGTTTTAGCACCCAGTGAGTGGGAAGTTTGCTCAACTTGAATTTTTCAGTCAGAATTCTGTACCCTGAACTGAGTGAGAGGTCTATGGCTTTAGCTACTCTTTGGGCTGTTAATCGTTGCCTCCTTCAATTAAGGCATGAACAAGATGAATGTTTCCTAACAAATTGATGTGGATGATCTGCCACAATCATCACTGATTTCGCCATTCTTCCACCCAAGTTTCACCATAAATTTGATGTTTGTTCCTGCTTCAATTTTAGCAGAATTCATGTTGCAATGATAGGGGCTTTTTTTTTCAAATGGATGCCTTATCCTTCTGAATGCCTCAAACTAGATCCTGTTTACGCGTGCTATAGCAAGTTAGTACAAGTTTATTTTGGTGCTAAAAATGTTGAGCTTCATGAATCGTTTTTTCATAATCTGAATTTTCCATGAACTTTTGGAAGAATTCATATTGCATAAGAAGTGACAAACAAACGAATAAAGTAGATCCTAATAATAATAATGACTATGCATGTTATAATCTCTAAGATAAGCACAAAAAGAATTATAAAAGAAGGTACAATGAACAGATGAATAGGAAACATGGAATAATAATTTTAAAAACTTGATTGTCTACAAAATAGAGAAAAGAAGAAAGGCTAGGTAGATCAAAAAATAAAACAAATAGCAAGATGGCAGACATAATCTCAGACACATCTGTGCTTTCATTGATGTCTGAAATAAATGACAATCTTAATACCAAAACTTGACATTAAAGGAAAGTAGATTACAGGTCAATCTTTTCCATAAATAAGATGCAAAATATCTGAAACAAAATATTAACAAATCAAATCTAATAATATGTACAAAAATAGATAACTTATTATCATATGGGTTTATTTCAGGAATATAAGGTTAGTATGATATTTGGAAACCATAATCAATTTCACCACATTAACAGAATAAAGAAGAAAATTTATATGATTATATAGTAAGTTCAGAAAGCACATTTAATAAATTGCAACACACATTCAGGATTTTTTAAACCTGTCAAAACAGCAGAAATAGAGGAGTCTTCTTTAATCTAATTAAGATTATACACACACACACACACACACACACACACACACACACTCTATACATAGCTAACATTATCCTTAATTGTGAAATATTGAACCCTTCCTCCCTGAGGTCAGGGTGAAAACAAAAACATCTTATCCCAGAGGCACTACTTAACATAATATTGGGAAAGTAAGAAAAATAAACTTTTAATTTATAAAGACTAGAAAACTGTGTGTTTAAATTACAAAAGAATTGAGGAACCAGAAAAGTCCACTATCCAACAAATAAACTATTAGAATAATAATTGTTAAACAAAGAAACTGAAGTTGAGATCAATATACAAATCTATCATATTTCTAATGATCAGTAAAATTGACAAAACCTTAGTTAAATTAAAAAAAGAGAAGACTCAAATTACCTAAAATTAGAAATAAAAGAGGAGACACTGCAACTAATTCCACAGAGATGAAAAGGATTCTAAGAGACTGCTATGAACAGTTATATGCCAACAAGTTGGATACTTCAAAAAAATTAATAAATTCCTATATATGTACAACCGACCCAGACTGAATCATGACAAAATAGAAAATCGAAACAGACCTAAACTAGAAAGGAGATTGAATCAGTAATTAAAAACCTCCTAGAAAAAAAAAAAGCCCTAGCCCAGATGGCTTCATTAGAGAATTCTATCAAATATTTAAAGAGTCAACACCAATCCACCGCTAACACTTACAAAAAACTGAACAGAAGGAAACACTTCCAAACTTATTTTATGAGGCCCCAATATCAAAGCCAGACAATGATGCAAGAAAACAAAACTATAGACCAATACTCTTGATGAATACTGGTGCAAAAATTCTCAACAAAATGCTAGCAAGCCAAATTTAACAACACATTAAAAGGCTATAGGATTTATCTGAAGCATGCAATATCAGACAAATGTAATACATGAGGCTCATAAGACCTGAAACTATAAAACTCCTAGAAGAAAACATACAGGAAAATCGTCATGAAATTGAAACGAGCAATGATTTCTTGTATATGATACTAGAAGCACAGGCAACAAAAGCAAAAACAGATATATGGGACTATGTCAAACTTTAAAACTTCTGTTCGGCAGAGGAAGTCATCAGCAGACTCAAAAGGCAACCTATGGAGTGGGAGAAGATATTTGCAAACCATACATCAGATAAGGGGTTAATATCTAGAATATACAGAATATCCCTACAACTCAATAACGACATAAAAACAAATAATTTAAAAATCAACAGATGTGGTGGCTCACACCTGTCATCCCAGCATTTTGGGAGACCGAGGTGGGGGGATCACCTGAGGTCAGGAGTTCAAGACCAGTCTGCCCAACATGATGAAACCCCAATCTCTACTAATGAAAATCAGCCAGGCATGGTGGTGGGTACCTGTAATTCCAGCTACTTGGGAGGCTGAGACAGGAGAATTCCTTGAACCCGGGAGGTGGAGGTTGCAGTGAGCCAAGATCGAGCTACTGCACTCCAGCCTGGGTGACAGAGCAAGACTCTGTCTCAAAAAAAAAAAAAAAAAATAGATAAAGGCCATGAACAGATATTTCCCCAAAGAAGATCAGTAAATGGCCAGCAGGCATATGAAAATATCCTCAACGTAACTAATCATCAGAGAAATATAAATCAAAACTACAATGAGATATCACCTCGCACCTGTTAGGATGGTCATTATAAAAACAAAACAAAGCAAGTGGTGGTGAAGATGTGAGGATTGAAACCCTTGTGCACTTTTAGTGGGATTGTAAAATGATGCAAAACTTTTTAAATTTTTTTAAAATTAAAAAATAGAAGTACCGGCCGGGCGCGGTGGCTCAAGCCTGTAATCCCAGCACTTTGGGAGGGCGAGGCGGGTGGATCACGAGGTCAAGAGATCAAGACCATCCTGGTCAACACGGTGAAACCCCATCTCTACTAAAAATACAAAAAATTAGCTGGGCATGGTGGCGTGTGCCTGTAATCCCAGCTACTCAGGAGGCTGGGGCAGGAGAATTGCCTGAACCTGGGAGGTGGAGGTTGCTGTGAGCCGAGATCGCGCCATTGCACTCCAGCCTGGGTAACAAGAGCGAAACTCCGTCTCAAAAAAAAAAAAAAAAAAATAGAAGTACCAGCTATAGATCCAAAAGAAATAAAAACAGCATCTTTGCACACTCATGTTTATTGCAGCATTATTTATAATAGCCAAGATGAGCAAGTAACCTAAATTTATTGATAGATGCATGAATAAAGAAAATATAGTATATACATAATGAAATATTGTTTAGCCTTTAAAAAGGAGGAAGTCCTGTCCTATGCAATAACATGGGTACATCTTGAGGACATTATGTGAAGTGAAAAAAACCAATTGCAAAAAAAACCCAAATGCTACATTGTATCACTTATGTGTTGTAGCTAAAGTAATCAATCTCATAGAAACAGAAAGTGGAATGGTGGTTGCCAGGGACTGGGGGAGGGAGAAATGAAGAATTGTTGTTCAGTGGATATAGAGTTTGACCCATGCAATGTGAAAAAGTTCTAGATATCTGTTGCAAACCAATGTGCATACAATTTACAATAGTGTACTGTACATCTAAAAACTGTTGAGGGTAAAAAAATCTACTGGCTAATAAAATCCAAGCCTGGAACACCATACTTTGCCCTACAATACTCTCTCTTATTAGATTAGCAGAGGAAAAGATCCATAAACATCACAAAAGCAAAGAAAGGCAGGAAGCCCTCAAGCGATGGTCAGATGAAGTGGGCTGGGTTTAACAGCTATTTCTTTCTACATCTGGAACTTTAGCTTTAAAAAGTGTTAATAAAATTGTAAAGTATAAAAACTCATTATATTTCTATGCACTAAGAACAATCAAGAAATTTTAAAATTATGCAATTTACATCAGCATCAAAAAATCAAATATCCAAGAAGGAATCTAATGAAAGATGTACTAGACTTTTTTTTTTTTTTTCAGATGGAGTCTTGCTCTGTCACCCAGGCTGGAGTGTAGTGGTGCAATATCTGCTCACTGCAACCTCCGCCTCCCAGGGTTCAAGCAATTCTCCTGCCTCAGCCTCCCAAGTAGCTGGGATTACAAGCATGCACCATCACGCCCAGCTAATTTTTGTATTTTTAGTAGAGAAGGGGTTTCACCACGTTGTCCAGGCTGGTCTCGAACTCCTGGGATCAAGTGATCCACCCACATTGGCATCCCAAAGTTCTGGGATTACAAGTATAAGCCACTGCACCTGGCTGATGTACAAGACTTCTACACAGAAAGCTACAAGACATGACTAAGAAAAATTAAAGAAAATATAAATAAGTGGAGGTACATACTATGTTCATGGGTTGGAAAATTTAATATTTTAAGGATGCTAGTTCCCTCCAAATTGAACTAAAATTTTAATAAAATCCAAAATTTCAAAGAAAAAATATCCCCAGCAAGATTTTCTTTGGTGGAAATTGGTGAGGTAGTTCTAAAATTTATATAAAAATGCAAAGGACTGAAAATAGTTTAGAAAATTTTGAAGAAGAATGTCAAGATTTATTAAGTAATTTAGTAAGTATGGCATTGTTGCAAGGAAAAACAAACTAACCAATAGAAAAGAATAGAAACAATAGGGATAAAGTCATGTATTCAACCACTTGATTTTCAGTAATTCACCAGTGCAAGGCAGTAGAGAGAAAACATGACATTTTTCTTAAATGATGGTATATTAATTGAATATTGATATGGAAAAAATAAACCTTGACCCCTGACTTACACCATATAGAAAAATAACTACAGATAGACTGCAGACCTAAATTGGAAGGTAAAACAATAAATTATCTAGAAAAAAACATAGGATAATATTTTTATCACCTTATTGCAGGCAACACTTCTTAAGAACACATTGAAAGCTCTGGGCATAAAGAAAGACTGATAAACTTCATTAAAATTAAGAATTTTTGTTGCTCCAAAGTTTCCATTAAGAAAATGAAAAAGAAACTGAAAGGGGAAGAGGGAAAGAGTTTATATATATATATATATATATATATATAATATTTATTATAAATTTACATATATATGTAAATTTATAATATAATATAAATTTATTAATTATACATTTACATATATAAATTTGTAATAAAATATATACAATTTTTTACTTATAAAAATAAATCTATAAATATTATATATATATATACACACACACACACACACACACACACACACACACACACGTAGAGAGAGAGATAAACACAAACATTCTGGCAAGAGTGTAAATTGACACAACCGCTATAGAAAACTTCTGCTGAGCAGAGACTCAACATTTCTGTTTCCAAGTTATATAACCAAAGAGAAATGCAACCATATGTGCACAAGCAGACATGTACCAGCCTGTTCATAGCAGCATTATTTACAACCTCCCCACACTGGAAAGAACCCAAGTTCTTGGTTTCCCTGTATCTTTTTTCTGTCACATGATTGAGTAATGGGGTCTGTCTAGTTCCTCAAGTCAGCCATTCTCTCCAAGGTGACCCAGGTGGGGACACGGGGCTGAAAGTGAAAGGTGGGGAGTGAGGTAAAAGTAAAATGACCCTGTTTCCCATAGGGATCACAAAGAAATGAAGCGGGTGAAGAGGGACTCCCCAGAAGTGCCAGGAACAGGAGCCAACAGGTCACCAGAAGAGGAAGTGTTAAGGCGGAGGGACTTCCCGAGGGGGAACACAGAAGAAAGAATGCCTAAGGTTATCCCGGGTCTGCAAGGACTTCTGCCTACCTGCTCTCCTGCTGGTCCTCCTCTCTGACCTTCCTGCTACAGCTATAGAGCTGTGATTCCTCCAACTCCATTCTCACTCCAAACATGTCATTCCGTGGCTCTCTGTTGTCCACAAGAGAAAACTCCAAATTCCTTGTCTGGTATTCAAGGCATTTCGGGATCTAGCTCCCAGTATTCATCCTGGGCTTCAGGCTCACCAGACCACTGACAGCCTCACCAACATGACCCATTCACTTAGCTTCTACACCTGTGCACATGCTGTTTTAGCCACTGGAACTCTCTGCCCTTTTTGGCTGTCAGCCTCCTACTCAGTCTTCAAAATTCCATTCAAGTGGCAGCTCCTCTGTCAATCTTTGACCTCTCCAAAGAGCATGAGTCACTCCTTCCCCTGGGGTCCACCCTCCGCATAGCACATAGCTCACGGTGTTTTCATCTACATTCTGGGCACCATCTAGGCAGGAACAGTATGTCTCTTGGTTACCACTGAATCCCCAGTGACTAACCAGTGTCTAACACACAGTGGGTGCTCAAAACATTTGCTACATGAGTGGCTAAATGGAAGAAAATGCTTTCTGTGGGAATGACTTGTGAACAAACATTATCCTCAGTGTTAAAACCTATGTAGACTTGTAGACTGTACAATCCTAGGTTAAATCTTACCCTTTTTGACCCCTTTTTCTGGAGTTCAGGGGATTGAGAGCCTTAGGTATTTGGTGAGGATAAAAGTTTTGTTGTTGTTGTGTTTTTTGTTGTTGTGTTTTTTGTCTTTGTTTTTGTTTTCTGAGATGGGGTCTTGTTCTGTTGCACAGACTAGAGTGTCGTGATGCGATCTCAGCTCACTGCAACCTCCACCTCCTAGGTTCAAGTGAGTCTCCTGCCTTAGCCTCCCATATAACTGGGATTACAGGCATGGGACACCACACCTGGCTAATTTTGTATTTTTAGTAGAGACAGGGTTTCACCATGTTGCTCAGGCTGGTCTCGAACTCCTGACCTAGGTGATCCACCTGCCTTGGCCTCTCAAAATGCTGGAATTACAGGTGTGAGGCAGCGCTCCCGGCCGAGGATAAAAGTTTTAATGCTTCAGCCTTTTTTCCTATGTCAGGGCCTTTGTCCATGCCATTCTCTGTGCCTAGAATGCTTTTCCCCAGCCTCCTTTCTCATCCTCAGGTTTCAGGTTCGGTGCTGCCTCTCCAAAGAGGCCATCCCCCCTGTCTGAACTGGGTCTACGCCACAGATCTCTGTACCCACACCCCCTAGTTTGTCTCCTTCATAGCAAGTGTAATATGAGGAATAGTTTTGTAAATGTCTCTGTGTATGTGTTTATAATTTGTTTCTGTACTGAAGCATAAGCTCCCAGAGGTTGGGTAATTGACCTGTTTTGTTCAGCACAGTAACCCTAGTGCAGAGAAAGGGACCTGGAACACAGTAGGTGCTCAATAAGTAGCTGAAGAACAATGGTGAATGAATGAATGAAAATGAATGAATGAATGAATGAATGAATGGGGCTAAGGATGAGGCAGCCCTGGGGGTCCTGATTTCCTCATCAGCTTCCTCACTGTCTGTAGGAACTCCCCCACAACCCCACCTCAGGCAACACCCTCCGTTCCAGGAGTGTGAATAATCACGACTAATGTCATCAGATTAGTAAAAAGGAACTTTCAAAGAAGGACAGTGGGCTGCCCAGGGTCACACAGCGAGCTCTCATCTCAGTGAGTTCTCAGGCTGGGGAAGAACCAGCCAGGTGCTCCTGGATCAGAAAGGAGACTCTGTCACTCACTCACAGTGGGAACTGGGCTGTATCTCTGCCTTTCTCTGAGCCTCAGCTTTCCTCATCTGTGGAATGGGGGCAGCAGGCTTAGCCTGGCTGGGAAGTGTGAGGCAGGGAAGCATGGCTAGTGTTAGGGGTGTGGTTAGGGTTAGTTGCTTTCATCTTTTTTTTTTTTCCCAATGGCAAGGGGTGGGTTATGGGTGTCTGAAGACAGGTATGTTGGGGACCTCAGGTTTACAGCTTAATCAGTAGAAGCTGAAGGTGAGAGGAAGGGCCTTCTGTTCCCCAGCTCGTGCAACCTGAGGCTGTGCGACCTCTCAGCCTCTCTCTCCTAGCCAGGCAGTAAATATTAGCTCCAGCGATCTTTCCCTCCTGGCACCTCTTCCAGCCTGTGTAACCTCTCCTAGCTGAGGAGCACGAAATCCCAGCCCCTGCAGTCCCCGCTCCCCACCCCCGCTGCCTGTGCAACCTTGATCTCTCTGCAGGCCCTGTCATCCCGTGCAGCCTTGCCCAAACCTTGCAACCTCTCAGCCTCTGCAGCCAGATCTCACTCCAGCTCCCTTTCCTCCAGCCCCTCCTGTAGAGCAGTGGAAGGGGGCTTTCAAGTGTGACAGCTAGAGGCCATGAGGTGGGGACGGGGCTGGCCACCCACCCTCTCTCACCCCTCAGTTCCCAGCAGCCCCGTCTGCCTGCCCTGGCCCTGGCCATAAAGGACTGGTGTTACTGATTCATTCTGGGGAAAGTTGGCAAGCCCACTTGGCAGATGAGGAAAAGAAGGCCCAGAAAGGCACAGGGCCTTGTCGTGTTCACACAGCGAGCGACAGCCCAGGCCTGAGCTGGGAGCTGGGTTGGGGCACTTACCCCACTTCCCTGGGGACAGTGGGCGCCCCTGAGGGGCGGAGGTGGCCAGATCCTTCCTGGGGGCTGCAGAGACCAGCAGGCTGGGTTCCAGACACAGATGTCCTGGGCAGTCGGGGGCCCTCCATGGGGCCCCTGACCCCCAGCCTGGGGAATATTCTCAGGTCGTCACAGAAGTTCCAGATTTACTCAGAGGTCTCATTTTAGCTGTCATGAAAAGTCCCTTTGGCCTGGGGCCAGGGCAGGGAGTGGGGGTGGTGGCACCTGCGAGCCAGGGGTGGGGGTGGGTTCCTCCCAATGCCCCTCCCCCTCCCCCTCACTTGTCCCGGGGCTCTGGAGGACAAGTAAGGAGGGCATGTGAGGAAGGGGAGCGAGGGCGAGAAGACCCTCTTTCTGGAGGAAGCACCTGTTCCTCTCTCTTCACTACTTCCTTCTAGATGGTTCCCTGAGTGACCCTAGAAAATCCCCACCCCGCTCTGAACCTCAGTTTCCCCATCTGTAAAAGGGGAAAGCAGAATCATCACAAGAGCTCTCATTTATTGAGGTCTGGTATATGCCAATATGACGAATATTTATGATTTTTATTTTGTTAACTGTATTTTCGCAGCTAAAAGCAAAGGGCTTTTAAATATTTAAAGTAAAACATAGGACCGTAACAGTGGCTCATGCCTGTAATCCCAGCACTTTGGGACGATGAGGTGGGCAAATCACTTGATCCCAGGAGTTCGAGACCAGCCTGGCCAACATGGTGAAACCCCATCTCTACTAAAAATGCAAAAATTAGCCTGGTGTGGTGGTGTGTGCCTGTAGTCCCAGCTACTCTGGAGGCTGAGGCAGGAGAATCGCTTGAATCTGGGGGGTGGAGGCTGCAGTGAGCCGAGATCAGGCCACCCTACTTCAGCCTGAGTGATACAGCGAGACTCTGTCTCAAAAACTTTTTTTGAAAAAGTAAAACATAATAGCAGCCCTTTCTCATGAGCCGTCTGTGCCCAGCTCTTTTGCCTTTGTCATCACGCTGGCTTTTTCTCTCTGTGCACCCCGGAGCTTCAGGACCTAGGGAGGTGCCGGGACCATGGCAGACATTCAATAAGAACAGGCCGATGAAGACCTGTGCCTGTCCCCACGGAAACAGACCTAAGACAGTCATCCTTACTCCTAGTCCCACTCTTACAGGTACAGCAGCTGAGCTTCAGAGAGGGCAAGCGGCTTCCTCAAGGTCACACAGGTACTCAGTGGTGGAGCTGGGACTTGAACCCAGCTCTGACCAGTTCTACAGCTCAATGTCACAAGGGGTGGTGCGCTTGGAAGCCAGGTCCAGTGCCCCCACCTGACCATGGGGACCCCTTCCCTGTTGTGTAGAGAAGGGCCCTGCGTCTGCCTGTGAGGATGCTGAAGGCGCTAGCTCCCCTCTCTGGCTGTGGAAGGAACGGATACCCCTCCTTTCTTTCATTCATTTATTTATCAGGCACCCAGGTGGTCCTGATGCTGCGAAGAAGTAGGTTCTTCCCAGAGCTTCTGGTGACCGGCTTTTTCTTGAATGGGCCTCCTCCTTCGGCATCCACCCCCAACTCTACTGCCCACAAGCCCCTACCGGCTCTAATCCCCACCTCCCTGCTCCTTCTCCTGGCCTGAAGCCAGCATCGCCGGGCAGCAGGGAGCCTGCAGTCTGAGCTCAGGGCCGTCTTCGCCTTGCTCTCCCACCTCTCCTGGGCCTGGATTCCGGCCACCTCCTATCACAAGGGCCCTTAGCTACCTCCACTGCGGGACTGCATAAGGATCCCGACAGCCTGCTGGCAGGGGAGTGGGCAAGACAGGGGGATCACAGAACCCATGGTGGGGAGTGGGGGAGGAGGACCTCTCCTCTGGGGGCTGCCCGTCCCGTGGGAATGAATGCCCAGCCATCCCCATCCAATGCTGCTTCTCAGAAGCCACCCAGAACCAGGAGTCTTGTTTACATGCTATTCTGTCTAGCAGGTGGTGACCTTGTTGTCCTACAGACTGGCGTCCAATCCCAGCTTCGTGTCATCCGGTCACAGCTAACCTCACTCTCCTCATCTGTGAAATGGGCTGAATGACGCCACCCACTTCACCTGGTGAGGACTATGGGAGACCCTTAAGTGCCTACAACGTGGTGAGTTGGCACTGGGGGGGGGGGACAAGAACCAGGTGGCTGGGGTAGGCGGGACCACAGCAACCTGAGGGTGTCCCTCAATCTGTCACTCTTGGAGTCTGGCCCTTCTCCATGGGCTCAAGGCTTCTCATGCCAAAAACTCCCTTCCACAAAGGGAAAGGGCCAACTGGGAGCGCAGCTCTCACCCTGTTCTGCCCTGAAGACCACACAGCCAGCCCCACAAGGGTGGAGCTACCTTGGTCCCCATTTCACAGGTGAGAAAACCAAGCCTTCTTGAGGCTAGAAGCAGAGAGACTTGCCCAACTTCGCTGAGCGAGGAAGGCGCGTGGCCTGGTTGTGACCCGGCAGGTTTTCCCCCATTCCACCATGTGCTTCTGAAAGTCCCACTCTCCCCCCAGGGAGGCACAGATGTCCTCCTCACAGCAGCCTCCTGGTTTTGAAGCCTCCACACCTGGCCTTCTGCCTTCACTGAGCAGAGACATCATTCCTGCGGCAAGTCCCAAGTTCCCACTCCCCAGGGCTCCTCCACCAGGAATGTTTCCTCCTTTCCCATCCTTCAGGGCTCAGCCTCCACTGACCTCCCCACTCCCCTCTCCTCCACATGCACACTGGGTTAGCCTCTTACCATCTGATCCATTCCCCATGCTTCATGAGAAAGATCCAGTGACAGCTCATGGGGTTACCTGGTTTAACTGCCCACCCTGCTACAGCCCGGTTGAGTCCCCGAGGGAAAGTCACTGTACCTCTCGCAGCCTCATTTGCTCATCTGTGAAATGGGCACACCAGCCCTTGTTTTGAAGGATTGGGTGGAATCAAGATGGTAAAACACAGAACCTGGCACAGAATGGGTCCCATCAGGCTCTGCACCCATGCCCATCACCACCCGACTCAGCTGCCCAGAATCAGGTGATTGACACATTATGTTTGGCCTGAAACTGGCTCTCCTTCCAGGACCCCCTGCCTTTTGGAGGCCAGTTTTCAAGGCAGGGGGTCATCTCAGCCACACCCCTGTTGCTGGGTCCCCGGGGAATCCTAAGCTGTGCTGAACAAGAGACCCCAGCCTCAATTCTGCCCAGCCTCACTGCATGAACTTTCTTTGCTTCAGCGTCCCCAATTGTGCCTTGGGCACGTCCTCTGAGGCCTCCCACTGTGACGCCAGATGCAGCAGGCAGGGAACAGTCCCTCCTGGGCAGAGAAGGCACCCTGGTCCCAGCGGAGAACCAGGGCTGGAGTTACCTTCTGTTTCAGCTTCCTTCTCACAAGTCCATTCCGTGTGCTGGGGGCAATCTGATGGACTTCTGGGGGAGGCAGCTGGGTTCAGCGTAGGGGTGACAGATGAGGGTCTGAGAAAGAAGGCAGGGGCCGGGGGTGAGAATCCACACCCAGCCCGAGTCACCAATCAGGCTGTCATAAGACCTGTCGCTCCGATGACGGGCAGCTGGGCCTCCAAGCAGGTGTCCCACAGAGCAGTAGAAAGAGGAAGGGGACGGGAGGCGGGTACCAGGCGGCCTCGGCAGGGATGCGCGACGCGGCTGCGTGACTGTCAGCCACGCTCAGGGAGAGGCAGGCAGATGGTCAGCCGCCGAACTTACGGTCACTCAGCAGAGAGACGCCAGCGGGTCTGTCCGAGGCCGCTGGCTGCCACCCAGCCGCGTGTGCAGAGGGGAGGAAGGGGAGGATGTGGTGAGCCGCTCTCCGCCGGCCCCGCCCACCCCGCCCACCCGCAGCTGGGCCCTCGGGGAGGGAGTGAGAAGGAGATGAGGGGGGCCTGGCCCCACAGCAGGCACCCGCTGTCACCAAAGGTCACCTGCAAAGAAGACATTTGGGGCCATCGGGTGACACTTGCCTCTTGGGGAGCTGTGATCTCATCCCCCCAGGCCTCTCCGTCATGACTCACGAGGCAGGCAGAGCGGCCTGGAGCCACCACAGAGCGCAGATGTGGAAACCGAGACCAGAGGCGTGAAGTGGTGGCACAGTTTGGCCCGTGGGCCCAGAGTCCTCAGTGGCCGAATCCAAGCCCGCAGCAGAGAGAAGGACCAGAGCCTTGCCCAAGGTCCCACGGAAGTCCTTTTCCAGACTTTGCAAACCAGTCTATTTCTCATTCCCGAGCCCCTTCTGCCTAGTTGTGGGCCGAGCTTGGGACCTTCTGCTCTCGCTTGAGCCCCATCCCTCTCTGCCTCCATTTCCTTTGGATCCAGCCTCCTGCTGCAGAGCTCCAGGGAGCGAGACCCCTTGGACACGTCACATCACCTCACTTTGCCCATCTGTCAAATGGGAGTGCCTAGCTGTGAAGAAGAAGGCAGTCATTAACCCTTGGAAACTCAAGAAGAAAATAGAGAAAAGAAATTCTCAAGAGTGTTTTCATCTTGCTAACATGCCAGAAGCCCACGAGAGGGTCGGATGTTTCTGGAAGACATTTAAGAAACCAGGGGACAAAATTTAACAAGCTCAATTCCTAGCAGTTCCAAAAGAAAGAGAGCAAGACAACTGCTCCCACCACTGCTCCCTCTGCCATCACCACCGCCCTGAATTACTTTGGTGCCTACATGATCTCACCTTATCCCACAAAGTGTGGGGCAGACAAAAGTCGTCCCATTTTACAGATGGAGAGACTGAGGCCCAGAGGAGTGAGACATCACACAAGCCAAGAATTAGAGCTGGGATTTGCACCTGGGTGTAATTGATTCCTAAGCTCATATCAAGCTGTGAAAATAGTGCCATGCCAGGATGAAATGTCCCACGGTGGGGGGAGGCTATTTTGTGCTGTTTTGATAACAAAGTCACCTTGTTGAGAGCAAATTCTGACAAGTGTGATGTATCATACTGTTTGCTGAGAGCAGCAGCAAGGAAAACCTAGTCAGCCCCCCAAAGCAGAAAATTGCTCAGAGCGTTATAAAAGAGTAACCAATATGAATATGTCTCACAGCAGATGAATTAGTTCTTTGAACACAGGATATGTGACTCTTTCCTTTGTTCCCTCCTAAAGAGTGCTTTCTAGTTTATCTTTAGCCTATAGTGAACATGCACTAGCTGCCTGGTTAGTTTACCTTTAACCAATGAAGAACACGGAGCTTCTGCTTGTAAAACTTGTCACCGTAAAGTAAAGAATAAATACAGGGGTCAGAGTGTGTTTTGGGCTCTCAGCTGGGAATGCTGTGAGACCCCTGATCGCCCACCTTTTACTTTCTGTCTCTGCGTCTGTTTCTTAATTCCTTCAGTGCCGCCTGGGCTGGGGTCTCCGTGGCTGAGCTGGTCTTGGCATCAGCTCAGATGCGCTTGGTAGCTCTCCCAGCTGACTCATTTTTGGGAATTAACTTGCTGCTGACCTTCATGACCACGCCAGAGAAAAAAGAGAAAGCGTCTTGCTATTCTTTATTTTTTTTTTTTTCTAGCTGTATTTGAGGAACTTGGTACAAATTCCCCTGGGGTTGATTCAAAGGATCCTGGCCCTGTAGAGCTTCTCTTCCCAGTCACCAAAATATTTCGTGTTCTCTGGAGAACGAATCTTGGGAAGACGCCAGCTTTTGTTTTTCTTTCTCTTGATCTTCAGGGTGAATTCTCTGATAACATGCACTGAAATCTGTGGTGGTTGAAAGATAAGGAGAAGAGATAGGGAAAAAGAGCTGATATTTGCTGAAAGCTCGCCATGTGCCAGGGCTTAAAGGACTTTAAAGATGCATCTTCTCATCTAAACCTCAGAAATACTCAAGAAGGCTGTGTGCAGTGGCGCACACTTATAATTCCAGCATTTTGAGAGGCTGAGGTGGGAGGATTGCTTGAGGCTAGGGGTTCAAGACCAGTCTGGGCAACAAAGCAAGACCCTGTCTCTACAAAAAAAAATTTAAAAACTAAACAGTCATGGTGGTGCATGCCTGTAGTCCCAGCTACTCTGGAGGCTGAGGTGGGAAGATCACTTGAGCCAAGGAGTTTGAGGCTGCAGTGAGCTATGACCGCAGTGCTGTACTCTAGCCTGGGCAACAGAGCAAGACCCTGTCTCCAAAAATAAAATCCTCAAAATGAAAAAGAATGAGTCCAGAAGATAGCTATCATCATCATCATTGTCCCTGTTTTACAGATAAGGAAACTGAGGCTCAGAGAGGTTAAGTGACTTGACCAAGGTCACACAGCTGATGAGTGGCAGAGCTGGGATCTGAACGCAGTCATTTGGGCTCCAGAGCCCACACTCTTGTTAACTTGCTACACTGTTCCTGGGTGTGTATTAAAACAAGGATATTTGCCGGGCGCGGTGGCTCAAGCCTGTAATCCCAGCACTTTGGGAGGCCGAGGTGGGTGGATCACGAGGTCAAGAGATCGAGACCATCCTGGTCAACATGGTGAAACCCCGTCTCTACTAAAAATACAAAAAATTAGTTGGGCATGGTGGTGCGTGCCTGTAATCCCAGCTACTCAGGAGGCTGAGGCAGGAGAATTGCCTGAACCCAGGAGGTGGAGGTTGCGGTGACCCGAGATCGCGCCATTGCACTCCAGCCTGGGTAACAAGAGCAAGACTCCGTCTCAAAAAAAAAAAAAAACAAGGATATTTAATTTCTCCTCCTTCCCTGCTGCCTGCCTTCCTTCCTTACCTACCTGCTCTCTACTGGCCCACCTACCTATTCACCTACTCATTCTTCTCTGCACCCACCCAGATATTTCTTGCTTCATCCCCCTAATATTTATTGAGGAGACTCAGAGGGGTTAAGTAACTTGTCCAAGGTCACACAGCTTAGTTACGTCTTAGGGATAGCCCACAGAAATATACACACAGTGACAGCCCCCATGGGGGCCTATATTCTAGTAGGGAGAGACAGACAAAAAGAAGTAACAGACAAACTCAGGGCAAACTGTACTAAATGTCATAGGAAACCAATGAGACATCAAGGTTGTGACATTTGGGGGTAGACTAGGTGACAAGAAGGGACCAGCCATGGGGAGAACCTTTCAGGCAGAAGGATCCGTAAGTGCAAAGGCACTGAGGTAGGAAAGGATGTGGCTAGCTCCAGGAGCTCGAGAACAGCATGGTGGAATACAGTGAGCAAATGCGCAAACAGTAGAAGGTGAAGGCGTGGAAATCACACGTCTATGCCGCATGGGACCTCACAGATCAGGGTGAGAAAGTTCGATTGTTCCAAAGGAAATGGGAAGTCATCACTGGAGGGTTTCATCTTAGGAGTGGCTTAATCCAGTTTACATTTTCAACTCAGGCCAGGAGTTGGGGAGTGGGTGGGATCAGTAGGGGTCACAGTCCCTTGGTGCTTAAAAAGTAGATGCAATTTGGAGCTCAACATTTACCAACTGCCAGACACATGTCCATTGGGGTGAACATGAGTCCCCTCAAAAATAGATGTGTGGTCCCTTGAGGGGTCCTCTGGGTCTGTAAACGTCTCATAAACAGGGCCCCTGTACCCTGGGAGGAGGGTGCAATAGAATCTCAGTGGCACTCCCACCATGCCTCAGTACTCATAGCTGGTCAGTGGAGGAAGCGGTCACATTTGCATTTCAGCCAAGGGGCCTCCTGGGAGAAAATAATTGACACACCCCCCTCCCTCAACCCGTTTCCTCTTTTTTATTTTTAAGAGCTTTATTTAGCTATACTTAACATAAACTTGAGCGACCGTAAGGGTACAGTCCAGTGATTTTTAGTGAACTTATTGAATTGCCTGAACCTGGGAAGTGGAGGTTGCAGTGAGCAGAGACAGTGCCACTGCACTCCAGCCTGGGAGACAGAGCCAGACTCCGTCTCAAAAAATCAATCAATACATGAATATATAAATAAATTTAAATAAATAAATAATAAAGATTCATTTTTATTGCTGAAGCATGTTACGTCGCCTAGATATGCCACATCATTTATCCTTTCATGAGACGATAGACATTTGGCGTATGTCCACTTTTTCCTTTATGACGAGCAAGCATGCTATGAACGCTTGCATATAAGTCTTTGTGTAGACATGGGTTTTCAAATCTTTTGGATGTATTCCCAGGAGTAAACTTCTTGGGTTATATGGTAATTCTCAGTTTAACTTACTAAGGAACTGACAAACTGCTTTTCACAGCGACTGCACTGTATTACATTCCCAGTAGAAAGAGAGAAATATAGGAAGGTTCCCATTTCTCTCCGTCCCCGATAACATGCATTTTCTGTTGGTTTTCATTATAGCCATCGTAGCGGATGTGAAGTGGTGGCTCATTGTGGTTTTGATTTGCATTTTCCTCATGGCTAATGATGTTAAGCATCTCTGCATGTGCTTGGTAGTCATTTGTATATCTTCTTTGGAGGAATGTCTATTCAAGTCCCTCACCAAATTTTATTTTATTTTATTTTTGACACGGAGTCTTCTCTGTCTCCCAGACTGGAGTGCAGTGGTGCGATCTCGGCTCATTGAAACTTCTACCTCCTGGGTTTAGGTGATTCTTGTGCCTCAGCCTCGAGTAGCTGGGATTACAGGCGTATGCCACCACACCCAGCTAATTTTTGTGTTTTTAGTAGAGACGGGTTTTCACCATGTTGGCTAGGCTGGTCTCGAACTCTTGAGCTCAGGTGATGCACCTGCCTCAGCCTCCCAAAGTGCTGGGATTACAGGTGTGAGCCACCGTGCCTGGCCCCTTGCCAATTTTTAAATTGGATTGCTCATCATTTTTTGTTGAGTTGTAAGAGTTCTTTATTTATCATGGAAACTCACCTTTATCAGATATATGAGTTGCAAATATTTTTCCCATTCTGTGGCTTTTAACTTTTTTGATAGTGTGATTTAATACAAAAATTTTTTAAATAAATTGACTATAGATTCATAGGTTTATTTCTGAACTCTAAGTTCAATCCCGTTGATCTGTATGTCCATTCTTATGCCAGTATTATCACACTGTTTTGATCACTGTAGCTATGCAGTAAGTTGTGGGTTTTGTTTGTTTGTTTGTTTCTTTTTTGAGACAAAGATTTGCTCTTTTCCACCAGGCTGGAGTGCAATGGCGCAATTTTGGCACTGCAGTAAATTTTAAAATTGGGACTTTGAGTCCTCCAACTTTTTTGTTTTTAAGGTTGTTTTGGCTATTCTGGCTCCCTTGAAATTTCACATGATTTTTAGGGTCAGATTTTCTGTTTTTTAAAAAATGCCATTAGGACTTTGATAGGAATTGCATTAAATCTATAAATTGCTTTGAAAAGTACAATGTTAAATATTTCATTACGTTAACATAGAATTAAAAAAACTTTATTTAGGTCTTCTCTACCTTTTTCAGCAATATTTTATAGTATTCAGTGTACAAATCTTTCATCTCCTTGTTTAAATTTATTCTTAATTATTGTATTATTTTTGATGCTATTAGAATGTCCTTAATTTCCTTCTTGGATTGTTTATTGCTAGTATATACAAACACAATTCATTTTTGCATGTTGATCTTATACCCTGTCACCTTGCTGAATTTATTGGCTCTAATAATTTCTTTGTGGGTTCTTTAGAATTTTCCATATATGATTATGTCATCTGCGAATAACAGTAGCTTTTACTCCTTCCTTTTCGATTTGAATGCCTTTTATTTCTTTTCTTGCTGAATTGTTCTGGTTAAAACTTTCAGTACAGCTGGGCGCAGTGGCTCACACCTGTAATCTCAGCACTTTGGGAGGCCAAGACTGGCGAATCACCTGAGATCAGGAGTTCGAGACCAGCCTGACCAACATGGAGAAACCCCGACTCTACTAAAAATACAAAATTAGCCATGCGTGGTGGCTTATGCCTGTAATCCCAGCTATTCGGGAGGCTGAGGCAGGAGAATCACTTGAACCCGGGAGGCAGAGGTTACAATGAGCCAAGATCACGCCACTGCACTCCAGCCTGAGCAACATGAGTGAGACTCCATCTCAAAAAAAAAAAGAGAAATACTTTCAGTACAGTGTTGAATACCAGTGGTGAAAGTGGGCATCCCTATTCCTGATCTTGGGGGGAAATTTTTCAGACTTTCATTGTTGAGTGTGATGTTAGCTTGTTAGCTGTGGGCCTGCCTCCCTCCCTCCCTTCCCTCCCTCCCTCCTTCCCTCCTTCCTTCCTTCCTGACAGAGTCTTGCTCTGTGGCCCAGGCTGGAGTGCAATGACATGATCTCAGCTCACTGCAACTCCCACCTCCTGGGTTCAAGTGATCTCCTGCCTCAGCCTCCCAAGTAGCTGGGGTTACAGGTGCGTGGCACCACACCTGGCTTATTTTTGTATTTTTAGTAGAGATGGGATTTTGGCACATTGGCCAGGGCGGTCTCAAACTCCTGACCTCAGATAATCTGTCTGCCTCAGCCTCCCAAAGTGCTGGGATCATAGGCATGAGCCACCATGCCCGGTCCATATATGATTTTTATTATGTTGAGAGAGTTCTTTCGTATTCCTAGTTTACTGAGTGTTTTTATCGTGAAAGAGTGTTAAATTTTGTCAAATGCTTTTCTGCATCAATTTAGATGATCATGTGGGTTTTCTTATTGTATTAATGTTGTGTATTCTATTGATTAATTTTCTTACGTCGAACCACCCTTGCATTCCTGGGATAAATCCTGTTTGGTCATACTTTATAATACTGTTAATGTGCTGTAGAACTTAGTTTGCTTATATTTTTGTGAAATTTTATGTCTATATTTATAGGGAATATTAGTCTGTAGTTTTATTTTCTTGTGGTCCTCTTGTCTGGATTTCTCTCTTGTTTTGTGGAAGAGTTTGAGAAGAATTGATGTTAATTCTTTTTTCAAGGTTTAGTGAAATTCACCAGTGAAGCCATCTAACTCTGGACTTTTCTTCACTGGGAAGTTTTTTATTCAACTCTTTATGTGTTATATGTCTATTAAGATTTTCTGTTTCTTCTTGAGTCAGTTTTGGTATTGTGTCTTACCAAACTTTAATATTTAAGTCACCAACTATTATATAATGTTTCTGGAAGTTTTTCAATTTTATCTAGGTGATCTAATTTGCTGGCATACACTCACAGTACTCTCTTATGATTCTTATTTCTGTACGATTTGTAGTGATGTTCCCACTTCCATTTCTGATTTTAGTTATTTGTATCTTTTTCTTTTGCTTAGTCCAACTAAAGGTTTGTCAATTTCGTCAATCTTTTTGAAGAAATAACTCTTGGTTTCTTTCATCTTCTCTACTGATTTTCTATTATTTGTTTGTTTCCACTAGAATCTTTACTATTTCCTTCCTTCTGCTACCTTTGGGCTTCATTTGCTCTTCTGTTTTCAGTTCCTTAAGAAGTAAAGTTAGGGTATGATTTGTGATCTTTCCTTTTTTTTTTTGGAGACAGAGTCTCTCTCTGTTGTCCAGGCTGGGCTGGAGTGCAGGGGCATGATCTCAGTTCACTGCAACCTTCGCCTCCCAGGTTCAAGCAATTCTCCTGCCTCAGCCTCCCAAGTAGCTGGGACTACAAGTGCATGTCACCACGCCCAGCTAATTTTTTGTATTTTTAGTAGAGACGGGACTTCACCAGGATGGTCTCAATTTCCTGACTTCGTGATCCACCCACCTTGGCCTCCCACAGTGCTGGAATTACGGGTGTGAGCCACCACACCCAGCCTCTTATTTTTTTTAATGAAAACATGTACAGCTACACATTTTTCTCTTAGCACAGCTTTTGCCACATCCCATAATTCTGGGTGTGGTTTTGGTGCTTTCATTTTCATTTGCCTCTAAGTATTTTCTAATTTCCTTGTGATTTCTTCATTGATTTACTGACTGTTTAAAAATATACTATTTAATTTCCACATATTTATAAATTTTCCAGTTTCCCTTCTATTGATATCTAGCTTCATTGTGATCAGAGAAGATACTTCTTATGAAGTACTATTTCAATCTTTAAAAATGTATCAAGACTTGTTTTGTGGCTTAACATATAGCCAGTCCTGGAGAATGTTCCATGTTCACTTTGTGGTCACTGTTATTGTTGGGTGGAGTATTCTCTGTGTGTCTATTAGCTCTGGCTGGTGTCTAGTTGTACGAATCCCCTACTTTCTTAGTGTTCTGTCTAGGTCTCCAACTATGATTATAGAACTATCTATTCCTCTGTTCGGTTCTGTCAATATTTGCTTCATATATTTTTGGGCTCTGATGTTTAGTGCATGTATGGTTATAATTATTATATCTTCTTTTTTCAAGACAGAGTCTTGTTCTGTCACCCAGGCTGGAGTGCAGTGGTACAACTTTGGCTCACTGCAACCTCCCCTTCTTGGGTTCAAGCAATTCTCATGCCTCAGCCTCTCAAGTAGTTGGGACTACAGGTGAAAACCACCATGCCTGGCTAATTTTTGTATTTTTAGTAGATACAAGGTTTTGCCGTGTTGGCCAGGCTGGTTTCGAACTCCTGACCTCAAGTGATCCACCCATCTTGGCCTCCCAAAGTGCTGGGATTAGGCGTGAGCCACCGCCTGGCCGATCTTCTTGACGAATTGACACATTTAATCACATATAATGTCCTTGTCTGACTCTTGTAATAATTTTTTACTTAAGAGCCATTTTATCTGACGTTAGTATAGCCACCTCAGCTCTCTCTTTGTTTCTATTTTCATAGAACATCTTTTTCTATCCTTTCACCTTTAACTTATTTGTGTTTTTGGATATGAAGTGAGTCTCTTGTAGACAGCATACAGTTGGATCATATTTTTTAGTCATTCTGCCAATCCATTTTGTCTTATAATCAGTGAGTTTAATCTGCTTACATTTAAAGTGATTCATGATAAAAGACTTCTGCATTTTGCTATTCATTTCATTCATGTCCAGTTTTCTTTTGTTATGCAATTCCCTCATTACTGCCTTCTTTGTATTGATTAATTTTCTTCTCGTGTACCATTCTGATACCCTCCTTTTCCTCATCTGTATATTTTTAGTTATTTTTTTAGTGGTTACCCTGAGGTTTACACCTAAAAGGAAATTTATGACAATATAGTCTGAATCGATAACAACTTGGTTGAAATAGCAATACAAAAGCTCTGCTCCTATACAGCTGTCTCTATTCTACCACACTCCTATCCCTCTCTGCCCCTCTTTTTTTGTCATTGTCACAAACTACATCTTTATGCATCATGTGCTCATTAACATAAATTTATAATTATTTTTTAATGTATGCATCTTTTAAATAATATAGGAAACAAAAAGAGGAATAATATTGCCAAAAATGTAATAATTTTTTTTTGTTTTTTATATTTACCTTTCCTGGTGTTCTGTATTTATTCATATGGCCTTGAGTTACTTTCTAGTGTCCTTTCATCTCAGCCTGAAAGACTCTCTTTAGTGTTTCTCATAGGGAAAGCCCCCTGGTGACAAACTACCTTACCTTTCTTTCTGTCTTCAAAGTTTTAATTTCTTAATCATTTTGGAAAGATAGTGGTGCCAGATAAAGAATTCTCAGTTGGGGGGTTTCTTTCCTTCAGCACTTTAAATATATCATCCTTCTGCCTTCTGGCCTTGTGGCCTCTGACGAGACTTTGGTCGTTCATCTTATTGAGGAACCCTTGTATGTGACAAGTTACTTCTCTCTTGCTGGTCTCCAGACTCTCAGTTTGTCTTTCAACAGTTTGATTTTAATGTGTCTTGGTGTAGATTTCTTTGGTTTTACCCTAGTTGGAGTTCACTGAGCTTCTTGGATGTGTATATTCATACCTTTCATCAAGTTTTGGAAATGTTTGGCCTTTATTCAAATATTCTTTCTGGCCCTTTCTTTCCTCTCCTCTAGGATTCACATAATGCCTGTGTTTATGCACCTAATGGTGTGTCACAGGTCTCTCAGGGTCTGTTTATTTTCTTTCTTTTTTTTTCTTTATGCTCCTCAGATTGGATGATTTCAATTTACCTAGCTCTAAGTTTATTGATTCTTTCTTCTGCCTGCTCAAATCTCGTGTTGAAGCCCTCTAATACATTTTTTGTTTTGGCCATTATATTTTGCAGGTCCAAAATTATTTGGTTCTTTTTAATAATGTCTAGCTCTTATTGATATTCTCTGCTTGTTCACACATAGTTCTGGTTTGCCTTAGTTCTTCACTCATGGTTTCCTTTAGCTTTTTGAGCATATTTAAGACAATTGATTTAAAATCTTTGTCTAGCAGCTCCAGTATCTGGGCTTCTTTAGGGACATTTTCTATCCATTTTTTCCCCTGTGAACGGGCTGGGAGTTTTTGTTTCTTTGTATATATTATAGGTTTTTGTTGGAAACTGGGTAGTTTGAATGCTACACTGTGATAGCTCTAGAAATCACATTCTCCCTTCCCCTGTCCACAAGGCTTGCTCTTTTTCATTTGCTGTGAGCTTCAGCCGTTCATTTATTTAGTGACTTTTCCCAATCATTTTTGCAAAGACTGTATTCATTGTTGTGTATGTTCTCTGAAGGCTCCATTCTGTTATCTCAGCAGTTAGTCAGTAATCTGTAAGAGGTTTCCTTAAATACCTGGAGCCAAAAAGAAAAACAAAATAAAAGAGACTCTGCCAGTCTCTGTAAATTGGCTCTGAGCTGGGTGCACCTTCGACACTTAGCCAGGTGGACTACGCAAGCAGAGGTGAAGATTGACCTCGGTTTGTGTAGAGCCCCATCAGCCAGAGGGGCAAGCCTAGAGTCATCTCATGTCATCTCTGTGCATGAACTCAGCCCCATGCATATGCGTTCTATTCTAGATTCCCTGGTATACACGGAAGCTTTTCAAAGTCCTTTATCCCCCATATATATTCCTCCTTAGTCTTTTCCATCTCTGGCTTTTTGGTCTCTGCTTCTTGCTTTGTCTACCATCCCTTGCTCCACATAGGTAGTATGTGTCTTTAAATTTTTTCAACAGACATTGCCTGGGAAGCTGCTCTAGCTAGAGTTCATGGTGAGGGGAAGAGGAAAACAAAGGCAAGCACCTAAGTGGATCCTTTAGGGAGATGACAAACAGATCAAAATGTAGAAACATAATTCTTCGAGAACAAAGTTTGTTTTGCTCTTTCTGGTACCAGCAAGCCACACCAAGAATGCAGGCTACTGTGCTCACAGCCACGACTAAACTGATGAACGCGAGATGGTAGGCAAGTAAGCAAAAATGCTACAATTCTTTCTTACTGAGAATTCGCAGGCCTTTTCTGGTTGCTGAAGGGTTCTGATTAGATTCAAAGTCCCAGAAAAGTTTGTTCCGACAGTTTCTTCCAGCTTAATGTTTGCTTTAGTGGAAAAACTGATCCTTGGGGTTCCTTACTCTGCCATTTTTAAATAATATACTCAATGGTGCTTTTTTGAAGCATAATCCTTTTAAATTTTATAGAAGCCTAGTTTGTCAATTTTTTTGTGTGTGTGGATTGCACTTTTGGTTCCACATCTAATAAAACTTCACCTAAACCAAGGTAGCAAAACTCTCCTCTCACATTTTCTTCTAAAAGTTTAATTATTTTAGCTCTTGCATTGATTGATTAATTGATTGAGGCAGGATGTTGCTCTGTTGCCCAGGCTGGAGTCCAGTGGCTCACTGCAATCTCGGGTCACTGCAACTTCTACCTCCTGTGTTCAAGTGATTCTCATGCCTCAGCCTCCTGAGTAGCTGGGACTACAGGTGCACACCACCATGCCCGGCTAATTTTTGTATTTTGGGTGTAGATGGGGTTTCTCCATGTTGCTCAAGCTGGTCTTGAACTCCTGGGCTCAAGTGATCCACCCACCTTAGCCTCCCAAAGTGAGCCACCAAGCCCAGCCTTACCTTTTTAAAATTATGATTTTGAGATAATTTTGTGAATGACATGAGGTAATGATTTAAATTTATCTTTTCTCATGTAAATATTCAATTGTTTCAGCACAATCTTTAGAAAAGATTGTCCTTTTCCCATTGAATTGCCTTGGCACCTATTTTGATAATTAATTGACTACAAATATATGGGTTTATTTCTGGACCATCTGTTCTGATACATTGCTTTATATGTCTATCCATTTACTGGCACCATACTGTCTTGATTACTGTAGCTTTGTATTAAGTTTTGAAATCAGGAAGTGGAAGTCTTCCAACTTTGTTCTGCTTTTTCAGAATTGTTTTGGCAATTTTGAGTTTTTTGCATTCCCATTATAAATATTAAATGCTATATAAGTTTCAGCTTGTGAATTTCTGCAAAAACTCCTACTGAGATTTTGACAAGGATTGTCTTGAATCAATAGATCAATTTGAGGAAATCTGCCACCTTAAAAACACAGAGACTTTCAATCCTGGATATAGGCACTCTCTCCATTTATTTAGATCTTTGAAAATTCTTCTCAGACAGTCCCTTCCTTAACCATTTTTTAAAAATTAATTTTTATTGTAATAAAATACACATGACATGACATGCATGGTTTGGCTGGGTCCCCACCCAAATCTCATCTTGGATTGTAGTTCCCATAGTTCCCATGTGTTGTGGGAGGGACCCGATGGAGATAATTGAATCATGGGTGGTTTTCCCTATGCTGTTCTTGCAGTAGTGAATAAGTCTCATGAGATTTGATGGTTTTATAAGGAGAAATCCCTTTTGCTTGTCTCTCATTGTCTTTTGTCTGCCGCCATGTAAGATGTGCCCTTCACCTTCTGCCTTTCACCATGATTGTGAGGCCTCCCCAGCTCTGTGAAAGTGAGTCCATTAAACCTCTTCTTCTTTATAAACTACCCAGTCTTGGGTATGTCCTTGTAAGCAGCATGAAAGCAGATTAATACAATATACCATCTTGTTGAATTTTAAGTGTAAGTTCAGTGGTATTTGCTGATGCATTCCTTTTTGAGGTCCATCACTGTGGGGTTCCCCTAATGGACCAGATGGTCTGCTGAGGGCCACAGCCACAAAAGAACAGGGGATGTTTCATGGGGAGCAAACCACAAAAGAAGGAGATGTCTAGAGGGCTGGATTGTGCACAACATGTGGCTGAAACTGGGAACCCCCTTCTCACTCACTCACCCTGAGACAGCAGGTTTATTTTAAGAGCAATGGATGAATGTAAAGAAAAAACCTAATAAATAGTACCCTCAGTTATGAGTAACACAGAGAGAATATGTTTATCCTGGCTTAAACGCTCGTCTTGGTTTGTATTAGACTCTGGACTAAGAGGGGTATCATTTAAGCAGATGATAAGACTAAGAATTTTGTAAATTTCTTTCCAAAAGTACGGTTTCTAGTGGGCTGATCAGACCACCCTAGCCATTGATCACATCAATTGCTATTTGGTACATGAGTTGTGTCTTGGTTGGATTCCCTCAGAAGCAAATTCTAAGACAAGGATTTAAGAATACATCATAGATTTGGGAAATAATCCTAGGAAACACTTCTAGGGCAATGGGGAAGTGAGGCAGGGAAGGGGAGAAAGAAAAAGAAGGGTGCTTTAAGGAGCTGGTCGCTGCTGTTGGCAACTGGAGTTGAATCCCACCAGGTACCTCTGAAAGACACTATAGTACATGTCTCCAACTTGTCCCAAAAGAGAAACAAGAAATCTGGGATATTTCTTTTCCAGGATTTCATCTGATGTTAGTTGAGGGCTGCTTCCAGGGGCATGACTCTCTGACACTTCCAGCTTGCTGATTGTGTGCACGTGCTGCCAAAAATGAACCCTCCAGCAGAGAGTTGCAGGTGTTTGCAGTAAAAATGCTTTGATGTATATAGCTGAGAGGTTAAGGGTAAGGCTTCGATATCTGCTTCAGGGAACACGATAGGGACAATTCATTGCAACCCAGCTTCCATCTTGTCCTTCTTTCTCATGTCAGAAACATGGTGTAATTCTGGATAGCAACAGACCCAGGTAATAGACCACTTGCCAGCTTCCCTTGCAGCTAGTGATGGGAGTTTCACATGGAACTTCTGGAAGCACCCTGTGGCCCTTCCACTCTTCCCCATCCTCCTTCTTTCTGCTGCCTAAAGTGTAGATGTGATGGCTGGAGCTCAAGCAGCCATTTGGAACTAAAGAAAAAGACCAAAGGATCACAGAGAACTTAGCCCTGATATGGGTCATGAACAAATGTCAGCGATCACTTGTCTCCAGACTTCTCATTCCAGAAAGGAATTCTCTCTCAAGTGCTGAAGCCACTGTGGTTGGTCTCTATTAGACGTTGGAGCTTCTAACCCTACAAGGGGCTTGAGTGATTGATTATCAGAAAGAGGAAGGGGCTTATCTGTGCACCCAAACTGGTGAAAGAATTTATGCCGGGTGTAGCTAGGTATGCTGTGTGTATAAAGCACTGACCAGGCTGAAATGGATCATGAAGAGAGGATTGGATGAATCATTTCTAAAACAGCTGTGAAACAGAATACTCTGTAGCTGTGCCATGTGAGGACGTGGCAAGAAGGTGGCTGTCTGCAAGCTAGAAAGGCTGGTCAGACAATAACCATCAAACCACCTCGATCTTAGACTTCCAGCCTCCCGAAGTGTGGGAAAATCTGCTCTTGCCTAAGCCACAGAGTTGATGGTATTTTGCTATGGCAGCCTGAGCTGACTAAAACGGATGTATCTGTATTAGTCAGGGTTCTCCAGAGAAACAGAACTGTAACCAACACAATTATGAATAACCAAAATACAAAATTGTTTACATTTGTAAGGGACTTGCTATCTGCACTAAGCTATCAAAACCACCTTTTATTTTAATTTTGCATTTTTTGAGACAGGGTCTTACTCTGCCCCCCAAGCTGGAGTGCGGTGGGTGATCATGGCGTGATTGCTGCAGCCTCAACCTCCCAAACTCAAGCCATTCCACCTCTTCACTCTCCCGAGTAGTTGGGACCACAGGTGTGCACCACCACGCCTGGTTAAGTCAAAAAGATTTTTTTTGTAGGGATGAAGTCTCACTATATTGTCAGGGCTGCTCTCAAGCTCCTGGGATCAAGCAGTCCTCCTGCCTCAGCCTCCTAAAGTGTTGGGATTATAGGTGTGAGCTACTGTGCCCAGCCCCAAACTACATTTTAATATCCCCATTTTAGATATAAGAAAACAGATGCAGGAGACTGAGCAACTGGTCCACAGGCACAGAGCCAGTAAGTGGTGGGGTAGGGATTTGAACCGGGGCAGTCTCACCCCAAGGGTTAATAGGGCCATTTCTGGGTGATGGGAATTTTTATTTTTAATTTTTTATATTATTCTGTATTATCTGATTTTTAAAATGGTATCTTCCGGAATCTGGGAAAAATAACAAAGCTATTTCCATTTTGAAAAGAAAAGAAAAGGAAGTCACAAAACATCCGTGTGGTGGGAAAACGGTGCAGAGAAGGGAAGGCATCAAAAATCTATAGAGATGTGAGCTATGGTCTTCCCAAAGCGTGAAATGTCTTTTATTTCAAGCCAGATATTCAATTACATGTATATGAAGTTTAGAACCAAGGAAGCGACCTGTGACATGGAAAATACTTGGGAGATTTTCCCAGAGTCAAGAGTGTGTCACAGCCAAAAGAAACCTGAAGCACCCTGGGGTTGCATTAATAGAGGTATGGTGTCCAGAACAAGGGAGGCTAGCCTCACTGCACCGACCACACCTACAGTCTATGTCCAGTTTGGGCCTTCGTTTTTAAGAACATTGTGTATATTCAGAAGAGGCAACCAAAAAGGTAGAGCAGCCACTGTGGAGACCGTAAAAACATCATGAGACAGCAGAAGGGTTTCGAGAGAGAAGACTCAGGGTGGAGGTCATGAGAGCTGACCTTTAGGTCCAGACCAGCGAAGTCAGAGTTGATGAATTGGAGAAGACAGTGAGCTCCCTGTCCCTGGAGGTATGTAAGCAATCCCTTGCTGTGGGGGTATGGTTGGATTGACTCAGTATGTAGTTGAACCAAGGGCCATGAAGTCTCCTTTCATGCTGAGTGTCCGTGTGTCTCTCATTCTTAGAAAGATGTAGGAGGGCTTACTCTGGAAGGAAATAATTATGGACTGAATGTGCCCCCCCCAACCCCTGCCAAATTCATATGCTGAAACCTTAACCCACAATGTGGCTGTATTTGGAGATGAGCCTCTAAAAGGAAGGAATTAAGGTGAAATGAGCTCCAAAGGGTGGGGCCCCGATCCGATTGTGTTAGTGCCCTTATAAGAAGAGACACCAGGGAGCTTGTCCTCAAGCTCCCTCAGACCAAGAAGGTGGCTGTCTGCCATCCAGAAAGAGAGCCTTCATCAGACATGGAATCAGCTGGCTTTCCTTTCTGACTGCAGAGCTGGGGAGATAGGAGTTCACCAACGTTTTCAGATGCTGCACAGAGAATTCAGGTGGTGCACTGAAAGTGTGCCTACCAGAGACAGGCACAAATGGATGAAGGAATTTCCTTAGCATTCTGATTCCTCATGTTATTCTGGATCAACTAGTTGATTATGGACTTTCCAGCCTCCAGAACTGTGAGAAATAAACATCTCTTGTGCACACCACCTGGCCATTTTGTTATAGCATCCCGAGCGGCTAAGACAGAGATACAGCAGCCCACTGAACTGATCGGGCACCTTGGCAAGCTTTCTCTTAGGGGACTCTGGGACTGAGTGCCGGCCTCCAAGGTCCGGGGTGGGGGTGTGGTTGAGTGAGCTGATTGGAATTCTTAGGGTAGAGAAGCAATTGCCCATCTCTTCCCTCCCCTGCCGCCTCCAAAATTTTCACAGTTAACAAAACAGATCTCCTTTTCACTATCAAAAGTCTTAAATTCAACAGGAAGGCTGAAACACAAGTCTAAAAGTAAAGCACTTGGGTGAGTGGCATGTGCTAAGTGTAATAAGTAATTCTTGGCCAGGCACAGTGGCTCATGCCTGTAATCCCAGCACTGAGGCCAAGGCGGGCAGATCACCTAAGATCAGGAGTTTGAGACCAGCCTGACCAATATGGTGAAACCTAATCTCTACTAAAAATACAAAAAATCGGCTGGGTCTGGTGGCGCACTCCTGTAATCCCAGCTACTCAGGAGGCTGAGGCAGGAGAATCGCTTGAACCAGGGAGGCAGAGGTTGCAGTGAGCTGAAATCACACCACTGCGCTCCAGCCTGGGTGATGAGAGCAAAACTCTGTCTCAAAAAAAAAGAGGTAATTAGAGTTGTTGCTGCTACTGGTATGATGATGATGAATAGCCGTAGTATATTGCTTTTGTTTTTGTTTTGCTTTGTTTGCTAGCCCTGATATACTCTTCTCCTGGTCATTGTATCCTGATTTTTTTCTGAGATATCATTCCCCCTGCATTCTCAGTTCCTTTCCCTGGGGGAGTGCATGACCCTAGCCTAAGCCAATCCACTATATTCCCTAGGCCACATTAACGGATCCAGTCAGAGTCAAAGAGATCCCACAGGACCCTAGAGGGAACCATCGGGGCAGACTCCACACTTGGAGTGGGGAGAACGTGTTCCCTGGAGCTGCTGTATGTCTCTGTGGCCACAATGGGAGAACCTGCCTCAGGATGGGATTGACATGGAAGAAGTAACTCAAGATGAACTGGGCCATCAGGAATCAGGATCCCTTGATCCAGCTATGCCTGAAAGCCAAGACACTCTAGTTAAATAAGACAGTAAGTTTCCTCTTGCCTTCAGCCAGTTTGGATTAAGTAAGTTTCTTTCACTTGAAACTGAAAAAATCTTGACAGATACATTACTGTGTGCCCCGAAAGTGCTATAATGGTGGTCGGTACAAAGTGCAATGACAGCAGACATGAGCAATTCCTAGCAATGCCGGCCATGGTATGGAGGGAGTATCAGGGAAGGCTGCATGGAGGAGGGGTCACTTCTTTTGGCCTCGGAAGGATGAAGAACAGTTCAACGTGTTGAAAAGATAGGAGAGTGCATTTCAAAACATTCCAAATATGTGGACAGGAAACCAAGAAATACACTTCTAAATCACCCAAGAGACAATAAAAAAAGTTGCAATGGAAAATTAGAAAATATTTTGAACTGAATGTTTAAAAAAAAAAACACATGCAAACTTGTGGGTTGCAGCTAAAACAATACTTAGAGGGAAATTTGTAGCCTTAACATTTATAAATTAGCAAAGAAGAAAAGCTAAAAATTAATGTTCCAAATGTCTCTCTCGAGCAGTTAGAAAACGACAATGAAATAAACCCAGAAGAAAGAGAAGGAAAATTATAAAGATCAGAATTGGCTGAAAGAGGAAGGAAGCACAGCAGAGGACCAACCAAGCCTGTAGTCGGTTCTCCGGTAAGCCAAAAGCGTGAGGGTGTGACTGCTCTGCCTGTTCAGGGAATGATGAGGGCCCCGGTGTGGGTGGAGAAGGCAGAGGGGCCACCAGAACAAGGAGGAAGTGGTGAGGCCATAGCCTCGCAGCGAGGGCAGTGCCAGAGCCTGGAGGAGCTTCCCCGCAGAGCAGCGGGAGCAGAATGCTACCCCGTCAATGGCCAGAGCCATGGGAGGCTCTCAGGCGGGGAGTGATGCATGCAAGCTACCCTTGGTCCCCATCCAACTGGGCTGGGGACTTGGGAGGCCCTTGGAGACCGTCTGCAGATGGGGGAATGTGGCCCACATGCCTGGGTCTGATTGGAAAGGAGAAGAGAAGAAAAGCCACAGAGGATGCCAAGTTTAATTTTCCAGGAACCGGCTGGGGAAACTGCCACCACAGCTGCTGGCTGCCCACTGCAGCCTCGGCACAAACTGGCTTCCCTTTCTGGGAGGGGCGCCCAGCTCTGTTGAGTGGTGCCCGAGAAGACCCTGGAGGGCTGGGGGGAGGCTGCGGATCTATAGCATTTCCAGCCCTTCAGCAGAATGTTTGGCAGGGTTTCTCCGCCTTGGCACTGTTGACATTTGGGCTAGATCATTTATGGTGGGGCCATCCTGTGCATGGTGGGATGGTGACCAGCATCCCTGGCCTCTTCCCACTAGATGCCAGGAGCACCTTTCCCCCATTTGTGACCACCCACGGTGTCCCCTGGTGGGCAAAACTGACCCCAGGTTGAGAACCTCTGATTTCATGTTGTAGGGGGAGGAGCACAGGATCCAGAGTCCTGCAGAAGATGTCAGCAGTGCCAACCCCAGCCTCTGGGGCTGCATGACCTTAGACAAGTCCCTTCCCCTCTTTGACCCTCATCACCCCCACCTGCCAAGTGGGGTGAGAATACTGACCTCCGCCCCCCCTAGGATAATTAGGAGGATGCTGTGCCTGGAAGAACAGGGTTGTCACAAACAGAATTAGGTGGGAATCATTCCTCCTGCACCTGGGGCAAAGCTAAAGGGGTGAACTGCATGCAGGGCAGGGTCCCCACAGTGACAATGGCGTGATCGTCCTTGCTTCCTTGCATTCTCTCGCCAACCCAATTCCACCCAGTGGGAATTCCTGTTGGTTCCACTTTCAAAATATGCCCAGAATCCACAGCCGCGGTCACCACCGAGCATTGGAAAATTAGGGCCTCCCCTACCAAAAACATCCCCTTCTAACGAAAGCCAGAGCGATGATTTTGAGACAGTCATCTGATCTGTCACTTCCATGTCCAAAGACTTCCCGTGGCGAGTGGAATGAACCCTAAGTCCTGTGTGTGGCCGGGCAGGCCCGCTGTGCCTGGTCGCCTCTGAATTTGCATGTCACCTCTCCCCCGGTTCTCCGCGTGTCACCTCTCCCCCAGGTCCCCACGTGTCACATCTCCCCCGGTTCTCCGCGTGTCACCTCTCCCCC
>NW_016107400.1:9756354-9772399 GCF_001604975.1 Cebus imitator | reverse complement strand
CCCCCGGTTCTCCGCGTGTCACCTCTCCCCCGGTTCTCCGCGTGTCACCTCTCCCCCGGTTCTCCGCGTGTCACATCTCCCCCGGTTCTCCGCGTGTCACATCTCCCCCGGTTCTCCGCGTGTCTCCTCTCCCTGGTTCTCCGCTGATGCAGGCTCTCTGGCCTCCTGGCTGCACCCCCGTCACGCCATTCCCTTCCCAGGGCCTTTGCACAGGCTGCTTCCTCCTCCTAGAGCAGACTCTTTCTCCCTGCTCCTCCGGACATCCGCGTGGCTCATTCCCTTCATTCATTCAAGCCTGTACTCACACCTCCTCGGTGGGGTCTTTCCCAGTACCTCCTAAGCAGCTCTCCACCCGCTAAGGTCCCCTGGCCCCTCCCTGCCTATCGGCTCTGCACGGCACGCAAGCTCTCTGATGTCATACCGTGGGCTCACCTGCACATCTTTTGGCTCACTAGATGTCACTTCATGAGACCAGGAACTCTGTTCTGTTCACTGCGGAACTCTCAGTCCCTCTAGGGCAATGCCTAGCACATAGTAGGTGCTCACTAAAAAGTCAGCCCTGTTCAGCCCCACTTAGGATTCACCCCAGGAAAGAGAATCACCCCTGCCCCCCTGAGATGGGCTGGCCTACAAATAGCAAGGCCCCTTCAGTCTCACATCTCATGTGTGGCTCGCACAGCTCTGCCTTTCCCTCCGGCTGAATTTGCCTCTCACCTCACCCTCCCATCTCGCATGATGTGCTCTAGCCGGGGCAGGCTGTTTCCTCTGGGCTCTTGCGTGGGCTATGTCCTCCACTCAGTGCATTTTTTCCGCTGCCATCTCCTGAAAAACTAGTTCCTGTCCTTCAGATTTTAACTTAGATGTCATCTCCTCCAGGAAGCTTTCCCTGATTGCCCAAATGTGGGTCAGTTGTCCCTCCTCCAAGCTCAAGCTTCCCGAGTCATGTTATGAACACCCTGCATTGCTGTTGCTTATGTGCTTGACCCCAATCCCATGCAGGCAGGAGCCAGTCGTGTATCCCCTGGGGCCTGGGGCAGGGCTGGGACTCAAGAAACGTGATTTGAGTGAATCCAGTGGCTGAATGAATGCTCTGAATGACACCGCCTCAAAGGACCTGGGGCATTCTCCTTCATCACTCTTGGGGTGCCAATCTCCTTGGCTGCCTTTGGAAGCACTGTATTTCCTTCCTGAGTATTACAGCTCTCTCTCTCTCTCTCTCTTTTTTGAGATGGAGCCTTGCTTTGTCACCCAGGCTGGAGTGCAGTGGTGCAATCTCAGCTCACTGCAACCTCCACCTCCGGGGTTCAAGCAATTCTCCAGCCTCAGTCTCCCGAGTAGCTGAGAATACAGGCACTTACCACCATGCCTGGCTAATGTTTTGTATTTTTGGTAGAGATGTGGTTTCACCATTTGTGATATGGACTAGACCATAGCCAGGATGGTCTCAATCTCCTGACCTCGTGATCCACTCGCCTTGGCCTCCCGAAGTGCTGGGATTACAGGCGTGAGCCACTGCGCCCGGCCTGCAGCTCTTTTTAGCCCCTCAAAGGCACCTGGCTCTTTCAATTTTACTGGCATTTGTGAAAGAACGCAGCCCAACAGGCCTCTGACGGGCACACCTAGAAATACCTCCAAATGGATTCACTGTGCCCGTGCTGGGACCACCCTGTAGCTTGGAGAGAGCTCCCCACATTCTCTCATTTCTGCCTCCCCCAGGCAGTGAGCTGGCCTGGGCAAGTCTGGCCTCTCCAGGTGGGAAGGACGGAGTCAGGTGACTACGTTCTCTTTGATTAATGGGCAGTGAGGTCCCCCAAGGAGAAGAGGCTGTGACGCTTGGTGTAGAAACTCCTTCCCCATCCTCCAGTCACCTCAGGCCATGACTTGGTTATTTTCTTGAATCCACATGCTAATCTCGGTACCCATGAGGGACTGTCTTTGTCTCTCCAGGGCTGGCATGGGGATACGCTGGAGGACACCGGCGTGCAGACACAAATGAAAACAGCAGCAGGTGCTGAGTGCTTCCTGGGTGCCAGGTGCTAGCACCTTATCTATCCCACGAAACAACTCCAGGTCTGTATTGCTGCTGGAGGTTTGGGGTCCTTGGGCCACAAGTGGGGCTAAAAATAATCCTGATATCTGTCCGTCTGTGATATGAGCTAGTGATAGTGTCTGCCTTCTGCTGTCTCCCTGTATTCCTGTGTTAGTCTGTTTTCACACTGCTGATAAAGACATACCTGGGACTGGGCCATTTACAAAAGAAAGAGGTTTAATTGGGCTTACAGTTCCATATGGCTGGGGAGGTCTGAGAATCACGGCAGGAGCAAGGAGGAGCAAGTCACATCTTATGTAAATGGCGCAGGCAAAGAGAGAGCTTGTGCAGGGAAACTCCCGTTTTTAAAGCCGTCAGATGTTGTGAGACTTATTTGCTATCATGAGAACAGCACGGGAAAGTCCCACCTCCCTGATTCAATGACCTCCCACTCGGCCCCTCCCACCACACGTGGGAATTATGGGAGCTACAAGATGAGATTTGGGTGGGGACACAGAACCAAATCATATCACCCTGCCCAAGGAGGCAGGCATTACTACTAGTCCATATCACAAATGGGGAAACCGAGGCACGGGGAATTTAAGTAACTTGCTCATGGTCACACAGATAAGATGTGAACCTGGGATTCAAACCTGGACAGTTTGGCTGCAGAGCCTGAGCTGTTAACCACCGCACTGCTGTCTTTTTCACAAATGCCCACACAAGTCCCCTTGTGTACATAGGAACGTATCCCACATATATATATATATATGGGCAAACCGGCACATCAAATCCCCCTCTTGCTCTTGCACTCATGGGCCCATGCAAACCAAACACAAAGACATAGGTTCCTCTGTAGCATGAGATTCATCATACATGGTACAGAGGCAGCTAGAATTTGCCCCACTCACGCACATTTACACACAGGCATGCATGTCCGTTAACATGCCTGTGTGAAAAGCATGCAGAACCCCCATTCACAAGTTCACACATGCCCAAGTACACACACCCGTTGTCATGTAAGCACAGGCATGTATGTGTGTGCAGGCTTGCATATAAACATTTATCGAGCACCTACTATGTGCCAAGCACGGCGCTGGTTGCTGAGAATATGAGTGAGGAAAACTGAGTCTCTATTTTCTCAGAGTGTGTAATCCAGGGGAGGGGGAGTCATGCATGCACATGGACCAAATCAGATAGAGAGCTCCCAGTTATCGGCCGGGCACAGTGGCTCATGCCTGTAATCCCAGCACTTTGGGAGGGCGAGGTGAGCAGATCACTTGAGGTCAGGAGTTCAAGACCAGCTTGGCCAACACGGTAAAACCCCGTCTCTACTAAAAATACAAAAGTTAGCTGAGCATGGTGACGCATGCCTGTAATCTCAGCTACTTAAGAGATTGAGGCAGGAGAATTGTCTGGGCCTGGGAGGCAGAGGAGGTTGCGGTGAGCTGAGATTGCGCCACTGCACTCAAGCCTGGGTGGTAGAGTGAGACTCTGTCTCAAAAAAAAAAAAAAAAAAAAGAATGCTCCCAGTTATGGGGTGCTTATTATGCATAAGTTGCAGAGCTGAATCTGCCTCATGCATTAGGGGTCCATAAACACCACAGCCACCATGCTTACACGCACACATACGAATATAAACCCTCCCTGCAGAAGCCACATGGCACAACCTGGGCACCCTTGACAGGAGTGGATGGCGTGCAGAGGACAGGGATCAGCATTATTTTCAGCCTCTTTGTGGCCCAAGGATCTCAAGCCTCCAGCAGCTCCCTGAGATGAGGTCATGTCTGTGGGACAAAATGCACATGCAATTTGCAGACATGTGTGGACCTCTCCATGTGCCTGTGCTCCGCAGCCCCCTCAGGGCCTCCCACCCCATTAAGATCCCCTGTCCCTAAGTCACCAACCTCCTCCCCTACCCTCATCTTGCACCTTAGGGAGCTGTGAGACAGAGACATTTGGACCTTCCAGGAGGGTGCACACGCAGGCGGAGGATGGGCTGCAATGACTCGGCTTCCAGGCAGCTGTGGTGAGTTTCTGCAAAGACTCCCTTCCTCAAAGAGGCTCTGTTTTACTGAAAGTTCAGGCTGCCGTGGTTTCCCCGCATTCACATGGGGGAAAGGTCAAATTCTCACAAAAATATTTACCAAGAACCGTCCGTCAGTCAATCAACAAGCATTTACAGACAGCTGCTGCTCACACGCTGGGGAGAGAGGGGGATAAAAAAGGACAGGCCTTGTCCTACAAAAGCTTACAGGCCACGAGGGAGCTGTGATGGACCAGCAAGGGACACAGTGGCCAGGAAGAGGGAGCTGCTCGCCCAAAGCCTGGCATCGAGGGAGTGTGCCCTGGTGAGACAAAATGACGATTTTTCTATGGCCCCTAAAATCATAACCAGTGGTGTGCTGGTAAGCCAGCAAAACAAAACAAAACGAAACACCAAAAACCCAATATGTGGTGTTTGCTGCTTTGTATGGCATAGGTATTCTCACTGTGGCCAATCTCAAGCTATCCAAGTGATGCCAGGGGCCACAGAGGCAAAAGTGATCACAGGTGGCTCTTGGGAGCTGGTGCAAGCTGGACTCCACACAGTTTCTTCCCATAGACACAAGGAAGACAGAGCCAGAGCTTTGGTGCCTGGAACAGAGTAAGGAGTCTCAGTTGGAAGTGCCAGGGACAAGACCAAAACTCTTGCTCATCTTTTGATGCCTATGCCGATCTGTTCTTTCATTCACTCAGCACTTACCCTGAACCAGCTACTGGGCACCTGAAGGTACTGATGGGGAAGTCTCAGTGTGAGGGAGCCAAGAAGAGAGGCACTGACCATGTGCCTGGGGAGCTGGAGGACTTCCTGGAGGAGGTAGTATCTAAGCTGAAGTGGAAAGGAGCAAAGCAGCAAGTGAGGGGTAGAAAAGAGTTATTTGCAGCAGAGGAAGCAGCACGTGCAGCAGCTTAGCAATCTCACGCACCGCTGGGTCCCCCAGCAGAAGCGTCCTGTTTAGCAGATTTCATACACGAACCTGCACCATCCTAAGTGCTCTACAAGTGTCCACTCATTGAATCCTCAGATGATCCAATGGGGCATTTAATATTCTTAGCTCCACTGAACAGATGGGACAACTGAGACAGACGGGAGTTATTAATAAGTCAGTATACCCGAGATCACCGGTCTGCCCTTCCTCCCCACGGTGCTACTTTGAGGCCTCTGAAGTAGGTGTGGCTTGGGGAAATTTTAGGGGGTACCCAGATACGGCAAACAACTGTAAATTTAGTTCTGGGTTTAATGAAATGTCAAAGTGTGGGAAGTGATGGGTTCAGTCCTTCCCCTGCTCCCTGCCAGCCCTTCACACACAAAAACAAGAGTATTGTCCATCGTGGACACGTTGACCAAGACGTGGGTCAGCCAGTGGATGGTGATTTGCCAGAATCTTTATGTCTTGGTCTGGCCTAGAACTGGGATGTTTGCAGCGAGCCTCTGCCCACGGTTCTGTTTTGTTTTTCTCCTGAACACTTCATCCGGGCCAGACTCTGGGCTGAGGATTGGGGCACAGAAGAAGGAATGCATCTGTGTCCCTGTCATCAAGGAGCATGATAGGAGACGCACAAGAGATGTGGTTTTCTCTATGTTTGAAATATTCCATGATTAAATATAAAAATAAAATAGATGATAATGGTAAATGATCATACAGGCCTGGGGACGACGGAGAGAACAATTCTGCTCCTCACTGAGGGAAGATTCACAGGGAAAGACCTGCTGCCACTGGACCTGAGAAGATGATTTTTTTTTTTTTTTTTTTTTTTTGAGACAGAGTCTCACACTGTTGCCGCGGTTGGAGTGCAATGGCGTGATCTCAGCTCACTGCAACCTCTGCCTCCTGGGTTCACGAGATTTTCCTGCCTCAGCCTCCCAAGTAGCTGGGCTTACAGGCACCCGCCACCACATCTGGCTAATTTTTTGTATTTTTAGTGAAGATGGGTTTCACTATGTTGGCCAGGCTGGTCTTGAACTCCTGACTTTGTGATCCGCCCACCTTGGCCTCGCAAAGTGCTAAAATTACAGGCGTGAGCCACCATGCCCAGCCTAGAAGATGATGTTTTACAGCTTTACAACAGTTGCCAGGGAAGCAGGGAAGGGCAATTAGAACTAACAGATATGGGTAAGGGTTTTGGGTTTTTTTTAGAGAACAAGTAATGGTGGAAATGTCCTGGAATTACATAGTGGTGATGTGTGTGCTACAACATTGTGAATACACTAAAACTCACAGAATTATATATTTTTAAGTGGTTGAAATAGTGAATTTTATGTCATATAAATTTTGTCTCAATAAAAAATAAGCTTATGGCCAAGCACTGTGGCTCACAGCTGTAATCTCCACACTTTGGGAGGCCAAAGAGGGTGGATCACCTGAGGTCCAGAGTTTGAGACCAGCCTGGGCAACATGGTGAAACTCTGTCTCTACTAAAAAATACAAAAATTAGCGGGGCATGGTGATGGGCACCTGTAATCCCAGCTACTCAGGTCTGAGGCAGGAGAATTGCTTGAACCTGGGAGGCAGAGGTTGCAGTGAACTGAGATGGCACCATTGCGCTCCATCCTGGGCAATAAGAGCAAAACATCGTTTCAAAAATAAAAATAAAAAATAAAAAAATAAGTTTATGTTTCAACCACAAGCAGCTTTCTTGTTGTAAGTGACAGAAATGACTGCTTAAAAAGAAAGTTTAGGTCGGGCATGGTGGCTCACACCTGTAACCCCAGAGCTTGGGAGGCTGAGGCAGGAGAATCACTTGAGACTATGAGTTTGAAATCAGCCTGGGCAACATAGCAAGACACTGTTTCTACAAAAAATACAAATATTAGCCAGGCATGGTCACTTGTGCCTGTAGTCCCAGCTACTCAGGAGGCTGAGGCAGGAGGATTGCTTAAGCCCAGGGGTTTGACGTGGCAGTGAGCCAAAATCGTGCCACTGCACTCCAGCCTGGGCAACAGAGCAAGACCTTATGTCTAAAATAATAATAATAAGTTTTAAAAATAAAAAATAAATAAGTTTAGGAATATAGTTTCAGGGATGGATGGATTGAGATTCTCAAATAATATCTTCAGGTTGGAAGACTCTGCCTCTAGGAGCTGCTTTCTTTTGTATTGGCTTTAGTCTCATTGTCAAGCAAGCTGAGGAAGCCTCAATAGTGGCCAAAGAAAAGGAGGGCTCTCAGAAGCCAAGACTTATCACCTACCGGCTTACAAAGCCCAGAGGAAAGAAGGCATCTTTTCCTAATGGTTCCAATTATGCTACCAGGAAAAGCTCTCATTGGTCAGTTTTAATCATATCCCTGTCCCTGAACCAATCTTTAGATTGGGAAAGGAATGCTCTGATTGGCCAAGCCTGAGTCATGTGCCCTATTGGAAAGCTAGAAGTTAGATCAACTCTCTGGGAGCTGCCTGAACTGAGTGGGAAGACGCTGTCCCAGCAAGGACCTTTAGGTGGTGATGTCAGAAGACGAAGAGTAGATACAGGGCAGGCAGGATGACAGGGTTCCTCCAGAAGAGCGGTAGGGAAGGGCATGCCCACCAGAGGGAAAGGCATGAGTAAAGGCTTGGAGGTTGAAACTGCATGGTGTGGGCTGGGAGCCGTGGCTGGTCGTGGTGTCTAGGGCTGGTCAGATAGAGGGGTCAGGTCCCGTGTCTAAGACATGAGAAGTGAAGAAACTAGGGCCAGCTTGCAAAGAGGTTTGGACAGGGGCCTGAACGTCAGTGTTCTCCAAACTCTCATCCCTATGCACACAGGTGATTTCTGCCATATTTACCTTTTTTCTCCATCATTACATCTTCTTCACATTGGCTTTCTCGTTTTGTTTAAATATATTGTCAAATGAAATACTGTCACCATCACACATGAACAATTAGGATCCTTTACCATAAATAGAAGGGAAGTGCAAAAACAAGCCCAATGAAACCAAAACCGAGTTATTAACTTCCAGCTAGACGCTGCAGCCTGTAGGAGGCTGATCAGGCGAAGAGAAAGAGAACTGAAAAAGGCATTGTTTTCTCCACTCACCATGCCCACAGGCCACCTAAAATCATCCTGGGACCCCAGGGAACAGGGAAGGGACACAGTCACAGAGGTGGTACAGGTACAAGGGAGAGCTTGAGAAAGATGCTACTGGCATAGACCCAGGAAATACCAGAGGGAGGCTGAACAGAAGAGCTGGGGAGCAGGGTCCCAGCACCGGAAGCCCTGCAGGGAGGAAGGAGGGAGTCGATTGAGGGCACCCACTCTCTTAGCAATCAACACCAGGAACCAGAAGGAAGAGGTATGATAAGGATGATAAAGAGCTCGTTTTGATAAACTGCAACTGAGACATGGGGATGTCTCTGTGGAGATACATTCATTTGTTCAAGAAATATTCATTTATTTACCTATTTTTATGCATTTATTTAGAGACAGGATCTCTGCGGTCCAGGCTGGAGTGCAGTGATGTGATCATGGCTCACTGCAACCTCGACCTCCTGGGCTCAAGCGATATTCCTGCCTTAGCCTCCTCAGTAGCTGGGACTACAAGTATGCACCACCATGCCCAGCTAGTTTTTGTATTTTTTGTAGAGATAGGGTTTCGCTGTGTTGGCTGGGCTAATCTCAAACTCCTGGGCGCAAGCAGTCCACCTGCCTTGGCCTCTCAAAATGCTGGAATGTCGGGCATGAGCACCGTGCTCAGCCAAGAAATATTTATCGAGCACCTACTATATGCCAGACAGTGTTCTAGGCCCTGGGATAAAGCAATGAGTAACCAAGCTGAAATCTCTGCACCCCCACCCCATGGAGTCTAATTTCTATGGGGGAGATGTGGGAGACCTGGTGAAAAATAAGCAATAAAAGACTTAATAATATATACAATATATAATAACGTGTTTCATGAGATAGGAATGGCTACTAGCTAGGACATGTGAAATGTTTGGGTGGGAAATATGGAAATTGAGGCATACCCAATTGCAGCTGAATGTGTGACTGGAGTTCAGGTAAGAGATCTCGGCTGGGGAGATATATTTAGAAGATACCGTTCATTCATTCATGCATGCGTGTATTTAGTAAATGTTTACTCAGCACACTCTGTGCCAAGCACTGTGTGGGGCTGTGGGCTACACGGTTCCTGCCCCATTCAACTCCAGTCCAGATTAACTCCATGAAAACAGAGGACAGGGGGAGGACCCAAGATGGGCCCTGCGGACCGTAATGTGTAAAAGAGGGCAGAGGAGAAGACCTTGGAAAAAGAGACGGGCTGGGTGTGGTAGCTCATGCCTGTAATCCCAGCACTTTGGGAGGCCGAGGCAGGCAGATCATGAGGTCAGGAGTTCAAGACCAGCGTGGCCAACGTGGTGAAACCCCATCTCTACTAAAAATACAAAAAAATGAGCCGGGCATGGTGGCACGCGCCTGCAGTCCCTGCTACTCGGGAGGCTGAGGCAGGAGAATCGCTTGAACCCAGGAAGCAGAGGTTGCGGTGAGCCGAGATTGCGCCACTGCACTCCAGCCTGGGCGACACAGGACTCCGTCTCAAAAGAAAAGAGAAAGAAAAAGAGACTGGACAGGAGCAGAGACCCAAGAGGGGCGGAGCTTCGGGAGCGAGGGAGGGGCCGGTGCCACAGAGCAGCGTGGATTGAAACTGAGACTTGGCTTGGGTGACGGAGTTGGCTTCAGTGAAAGTAGTTTCGTAGCAGAGTCGGGCAGATTCTGCACAGAGAGCGTTGAGGAGTAGGTGCAGAGGGAGGAAGTGGAGCCCAGGAGAGGAGACAGCTCTGGAGCACCAGCACTGTGGCTGAGGGAGAGAAGGAGAGAGACAGGGAGAAGCAGGAGCCGGGGCGGAGGCAAGCTTGGGCTGTTTGAAGATGGGAGGACTTGAGTGGACGTGCGTGGTGAGGGGGAAAAGCCAGCAGAGGGAGGCGGTTGAAGACAGGGAGTGATGGTGTTTTAGGGTCTAGAGGGAGAAAACAGCTCAGCCCGGGAGAGAGGGAATGACCTCACGTCAGGAACGGCTACGTCATTGGAAGGGCACTGTGTAAAATAAAAATGCAGGTCTTTGCCGGGCGCGGTGGCTCACACCTGTAGTCCTAGCACTTTGGGAGGCCAAGGTAGGCAGATCGTCTGAGGTCGGGAGTTCGAAACCAGCCTGACCAACGTGGAGAAACCCCATCTCTACTAAAAATACAAAATTAGCCAAGTGTGGTGGTGCATGCCTGTAATCCCAGCTACTCAGGAGGCTGAGGTAGGAGAATTGCTTGAACCGGGGAGGTGGAGGTTGGGTGAGCCGAGATCACTCCAGCCTGGGCAACAAGAGCGAAACTTCCTCTCAAAAAAAAAAAAAAAAAAAAAATGCAGGTCTTCTTATTCGAAAAGGGCTGAGAATTTGGCCTGGTATGGTGGCTCACACCTGTCGTCCCAGCACCTTGGGAGGCAGAGGCAAGCAGATCTCTTGAGTCCAGGAGTTTGAGACCAGACTGGCGAACATGGCCAAACCCCATCTCCACTAAAAATACAAACATTAGCTGAGCGTGGTGGTTCACGCCTGTAATCCCAACTACTCAGGAGGCTGAGACAGGAGAATCGCTTGAACCCAGGAGGGAGAGGTTGCGGTGAGCCGAGACTGAGTCACTGCACTCCAGCCTGGGCAACAGAGTGAGCCTATGTCTCAAAAACAAAACAAAACAAAAGGGCTGAGAATTCAAGATGACTCTTGGTTCCTGGATTAGAAGTGGGCCAAGTTGTGGCCTCTGGCTGCCCAGAAGATACCCCTGGGGTAGGAATGGCTGCCAGCATGCTCCACGCCAAGGTCCCATGAAGTGAGCTACTGACCTTGACCATCCTTTGCACCTGTGTCCAGGCCTCCTCCAGGGGCAGAAGGCATCAGTGGTCATGGATGGTGGTGGAAGTGGGAGGATAACTAGGGCCTGGTGTGCTGGGGACAGAGCAGCAGGTGGCCAGGAGCCTGTCCCAGGGAAGCAGCCAGGTGGCAGGTGTCCCAGGGAAGCAGGCAGGAGGTGGCACCATGTGTGAGCCGAGGCTCCAAGCCCTGAATGCGTGCTCCTTCCCACTGAAACTCCCCCTACAAAACACAATCTCAGAGATAATTTTTTTTTAAGAATTATTTTCTTTTCTTCCTTACTTCTCTTTCTCTTTCTTTCTTTCCTTCCTTCCTTCTTTCTTTCTCTTTCTCTCTCTCTCTCTTTCTTTCTTTCTTTCTTTCTTTCTTTCTTTCTTTCTTTCTTTCTTTCTTTCTTTCTTTCTTTCTTCTTTCTTTTCCTTCTCTCTTTCTGGCAGAGTTTCACTCTTGTTGCCCAGGCTGGAGTGCAATGGTGCGATCTCAACTTACTGCAACCTCCGCCTCATCCTCCCAGGTAGCTGGGATTACAGGCATGCCCCATTATGCCTGGCTAATTTTAGTAGAGACGGAGTTTCACCATATTGGCCAAGCTGGTCTTGAACTCTTGACTTCAAGTGATCCACCCACCTTGGCCTCCCAAAGTGCTGGGATTACAAACATGAGCTACCGTGCCCGGCCAAGAATTTCAAAATGGGGACTTCAGAGCATAACATTGAAGAGTAGGGGTCCTCTGAGCACCGGGCCATGGGCTGCTGTCTGGTGCGCAGCCGTGGAGCCTGCCTGCCCTACGTACACTCTAACAAGAGAGGGTGGATGCCGATAGGGAATGGGCAGGAGTTTGGCAGGAACCTCTGGAAGTGAAGATTGAGTGCCAATAACAAAGGAGAGGGTGGAGAAAGGGGAAGGGGCTTGAGGAAGACTCCAGAGACTAAAGTTGAATTCATGAATGCACCTGTGCGTTCGTTTCCCACTGTTTCTGTGACAAATTTCCACAATTTAGCGGCCAAAAACTGAACTTTATGATCTTGCAATTCCAGAAGTCAGAAGTCTGAAACCAGGCTCACTGAGCTCAGAATCAAGGTGGCAACAAGGCTGTGTTCATTCCGGGAATGCTAGGAAAGTCTGTTCCTTGACTTTTCCAGTTTCAAGTGGTCACCTACATTCCTTGGCTTGTGGGCCTTTCCCCCATCTTCAAAGGCAGCAGCATAATATCTTGGACTCTCTCTCTAACTTCACTTATCCTGCATCTCGCATTTATGAAGACCCTTGGGATTATATTAGTCCTGTCTGGATAATTTAGGGTAATTTCCCTCTACATCTCTGGGTCAGCTGATTAGCAACCTTGATTCCCTCTGCAACCCTTATCCCCCTTTGCCATGTAATGTAACATGTTCACAGGTTCCAGGGATTGGGACCTGGACATCTTGGGGGTTTCATTATTCTACCTACTACAATCTTTAAGGTTGCTTTATGACTGCAAAAGAAACCTTGCAGTGGTTTAAAGAAAAGCACACTGACAGTTTAAGAATTTAAGGTTGGTTTGATCACTTGGTGATGTAATCAAAGATCCAGGCAGGCCCCTTTCTTCTTCCACTCTGCCATATTCAGAACCCCTCCTTTCATCTCCAGGCTTGTCTCCTCATGATCGCAAGGTGGCTGCCAAAGCACCATCCAAAGCAGAAAGGAAGGTGGCACAGGGGCCTTCTGATGAGGAAGGAGAACTGCTGGCTTGCTCTGTGGTCCTTCAGCAGAGGAAGATCTGACAGCCTAGCTATGTTGACCAGCTCAAGCTAAATCTGCTGCCAGAAATCAGGAAATCGTGGATGGTGGCACAAGTGGAAGTGGGAGGATGAGTAGGGCCTGGTGTGCCCAGGGCAGAGCAGCAGGTGGCCAAGGGCACGTCCCAGGAAACATCGGCTCCTGGGTGGGATCACACTAAGGTGGGTCAGAATCAGAGGTCAGTCTATGACTGGGGTCAGAGAGCCATCTGTGGCGAGGGTCGGGGTCAGCATGTGGCTGGGGTCAGCCCATCACCAGGATCATGAGTAAGTCAATAACATGGATGGAGACTCAGCTCCTGGCTTGAGTCAGAGCCATTCTGTGGCGGAGGACGGGAGGTGGACTGTGGCCAGGATCAGAAGTCAGTCTGTGGCCGGGTCAGGGGGCATTCTGTGGCTGGAGTCAGGTACATCACGGAGTTGGGATCCATCAGTTTAGTCTTCTCTGTCTGTCTTTCTCTCGGCAGCTCTGCTTCTCTCTGTCTTATTCTCCTTCGCTGTAAATACCTGTTGGCAGCTCGGCATCTCGGGTCCATGGGGAAGAGAGAATTTGAGTCTGGGCAAGGTCCTATACATCTGGGTATGGACGAGCATAAGGGAAAAAGAGAAAAATGTCAGGGATATGTATATGTATATGTGTATGTGTATGTATGTGTATGTGTATGTGTATGTATGTGTATATGTGTATGTGTATGTATATGTATATGTGTATGTGTATGTGTATGTATATGTGTATGTATATGTGTATGTGTATGTGTATGTATGTGTATATGTGTATGTATATGTATATGTGTATGTGTATGTGTATGTATGTGTATATGTGTATGTATATGTATATGTGTATGTGTATGTGTATATGTGTATGTATATGTATATGTGTATGTGTATGTATATGTGTATGTATATGTATGTGTATATGTGTATGTATATGTGTATGTGTATGTATATGTTTATGTGTATGTGTATGTGTATGTATATGTGTGTGTATATGTGTATGTGTATGTGTATGTATATGTGTGTGTATATGTGTATGTGTATGTATATGTGTATGTATATGTATGTGTATATGTGTATGTATATGTATATGTATATGTGTATGTGTATGTGTATGTATGTGTATGTGTATGTATATGTATATGTGTATGTGTATGTGTATGTATGTGTATATGTGTATGTATATGTATATGTGTATGTGTATGTATATGTGTATGTGTATGTGTATGTATATGTGTGTGTATATGTGTATGTATATGTGTATGTGTATGTATACGTATGGTGAGAAATGAATGATATAAAATTGCAAATGTGCAAACATGGACTCTGCATGTAAACAACGTACAGAAGTGGCATGAACAGATACGAATACAAGTGGGTGGAATGATGGGATTGGGACAACTTTTTGTCCTGGATTACTGTTGGTCCATTCCGCCCTTTTTGCAATAAAGTCAAGTTAAATTTAGAATGTCATTATTTTGTCTAATTATGTTTTATACCCTTACCTCTCACAAAATCCACGGACCTATTCAATCTTCAGGATAATGTTAGCAGGCCAGGCTCGGTGGCTCATGTCTGTAATCCCAGCGCTTTGGGAGGCCAGGGTGGATGGATCGCTTGAACTCTAGGAGTTTGGGACCAGCTTAGGCAACTTAGTGAGACCCTGTCTCTACAAAAATCAAAAAAATAAATAGCTAGGCTTGGTTGGTATGTGCGCCTGTGGTCACAGCTACTTGAGAGGCTGAGGTGGGAGAATCATATGACCCCAGGAGTTCAAGCCTGCAGGAGTTCAAGGAGCTGGGATCAAGACACTGCACTCCAGCCTGAGTGACAGAGAAAGAAACGGAGCGAAAAAAAAAAAAAAAAAAAAGAAGAAGAAGAAAATATTAGCAAACACTTTTAAGGCGTTAACTATTTGCAGCCACAGTTCTTTTCTGAGACAGAGTCTTGCCCCGTCACCCAGGCTAGAGGGCAGTGGCACAGTCTCTGCTCGCTGTAACCTCCACTTCCTGGGTTCAAGCAATTTTCCTGCCTCAGCCTCCCCAGTAGCTGGTATTACAGGAGCCTGCCCACACGCCCACCTAATTTTTGTGTTTTTAATAGAGACAAGGTTTCACCATATTGGCCAGGCTGGTCTTGAACTCCTGACCTCAGACGATCCACCTGCCTTGGCCTCCCAAAGTGCTGGGATTACACACATGAGCCACTGTGCCCAGCCACAGGCATAGTTCTAAGGGCCTCGCAGGTACTAACATATTTAATTCTCACAACAGCTGTGTGAGGCAGGTACCGGAATGATTCCCATATTACAGATGGTGAATCAAACACAGAGAGGTTACGTGCTGGCCCGGAGCCACACAGCATGTCTAATGGGCATTAGTCTCCTTTGTCTGGTGCTGGGGGAGTTGCTGGAAAATGCAGAGATGGAAGAGAGGTGGGATCAGGTGGGTGGGGGTCTCTCAGGTCAAGTTTTCTGGGCACAACCTGGAGCTGCTGGAATGGAGCAGGTGCTGGTGCTGGTGTGGTCACCAGGGGGCAGCAGGGACCATGGAGCTGACCTCCTCTTCACACCCCTTCCACCCAGGCCGGTGCCTCTGGCTTGTCAACAAGTGTGGTGGAAACAGGTGGGATTTGGTGGAAGAACTGACATGGTCCCGCCACCATCACAGGCAAGTTAAGCTCAAGGGCAGCCGGGTGTCACCTGGTCTCCACCCATTGAGTCATCTGCTGCTCACCCCACCACTGTACCTTTTACCGAGGAGAAAATTAAGGCCCAGAGTGGGCGAATACTTTTCCTACCATCACACAGCTTGGAACTGGCAATTGGCAGGACCTAACCAGGCAGGGTGAGAGCAGAGCCTGTGTTCTTCTGAGTCTCTGTTCTGAGCTAGAACCAAGGAAGAAGAGGATGAGCCCATGGTATATACAGGGCAGTTAGCAATCCGGTTCGAAGCCCGGTTACGCCACACAGCAACGGCACATCGTGGGCAAGTCCCACGTACCCTCATTGGCCGCCAGGAGGATCCAGTGACGTCAGACCTCCCTCGAAGTGGGAGTTAAACACTTGCTGGGTTTTTTTTTTTCTTTTTTTTTTTTTTTGGTGTTCTGCTTGCTGTTTTTTAATTAATAACTTCCGTGGGAAAAATAAAGTCAGAAAGGTTGTTCAACCGGATGTTCACCGAGATACTACGCCTTCAAAAACAAGCATTCATTTTGAGATCGCCCACACAGTACCAGATGCAGGGGCGGGGGATGGGATTTCCGGTGGTTTTTCTTCACTTTCCTCTTTATACCTTCAGGCTTTCTCTGAATAGGAAAAGATCTGCACGTGCTGATACAGTAATCAGAAAAACGCAATAAGCCGCTTTTTGTT
>NW_016107400.1:9699468-9756344 GCF_001604975.1 Cebus imitator | reverse complement strand
AAAAAAAAAAAAAAAGAAAGAAAGAAAGAAAGAAATGACCACAGACACACTCACTGCCGTCTTCTTCCCTCTTCCCTCATCCCCTCATCGCCCACAAATTGTGTAAAGGCAGGCCTGAGGGAGTACCCCCACCCCCAAATCAACATCTCTGGAAGCCCTCCACAAGGGCCCAGGCCACTCTAAGTCCCCTCTGGCGCTGCTACCCAGGGGCGTCCCCTCCTGCCCTCTGGTCCAGCCCCGCGGGGGCTGCTGGGAAACTCCCGCAGCTGACATCTGCTGGGCCCAGGACCCTGCCTACTTCTTGCAGGGCGGGGGCCAGCCTGAGTTGGGCCCACCTGATCCACCAGGTTCCCCCACCCCTCTGTAGCTCTGGGGGCAAACTTTTGATGCAGTCTATTCTTCTCTTTTCCCTCTCCCCTGCACAGAGGTACGTTTGAATAAAATTTATGTGATCATAACATTTAAATAATAATACATACAAATAAATAATAATTTAAATGTTATTTAATTAATTAATGCAGCTGCTAACATTTAACATGTAAATGCTGATTAACTGCAATTAAGTAAAATTTAAAAACCAGTTCTTTCGTCACACAAGCCACATTTCAAGGGCTGGGGCTGCTTTAGTGAACAGCCTGAAACATTTCCATCAGAGCACAAAGTTCTGTTGGATTCTAGACATTCATTTGTCTGACTATAAAACTACCTCCTAAGATTGTTGTTTGAACTGATGTTCTTTCTCTTCTGATTCCCTTCTGACAAATTTAAAATAAAACTTTGATCCGTGCTCATATCTGATTTTTTTTTTTTTTTTTGGCTTTAACAACTGCCTCTCAGGAAGAAGTTGCTCAATAAATACTTGAATGAAGGAGTGAATCTCCAGGTCTGCAGTCAGATCGTGCCCCGGAAGAGCAGGCACAGCCCGAGAGTACAGGGGGTCTGTGGGTGGGCGCAGGCTGGCAAGCTCTTATGTCCAGATTAACCAAAGGCAGCAGGAATCCTTAGAGACCATGCCGGGGGCCTTGGAGGAAGCCCAGAGCAGTGACCAGGGCTGGCTGGTCTCGATATCTAAGCTGTTTGTACCTTCTCACTCTTGCCTCCTGCACCTCAGTCAGGTCAGAGGAAACTCAAGAGATGATGAAGATGACACTACCTTCAGGACAACCCTATGATGATGACGCAGACTTTTTTTTTTAGGCAGGATCTTGCTCTGTCACCCAGGCTGGAGTGCAGTGGTGCCATCATGGCTCACTGCAACCTCCGCCTCCCAGGCTCAAGCTATTTTTCTGCCTTGGCCTCCTGAGTAGCTGGGATTATAGGCATCTGCCACACACCCAGCTAATTTTTATATTTTTAGTAGAGACGGGGTTTCGCCACGTTGGCCAAGTTTGGTCTTGAATTCCTGACCTCAAGTGATCCACCCACCTCAGCCTCCCAAAGTGCTGGGATTACAGGCGTGAGGCCCCACGCCTGACCACTACAATGCAGATTTTATTATCATTTCTGTTTTACAAATGAGAAGATTAAGGCACAGGCAGGATAAAGGAGACACAGAGAAGTAGTCTGGGTTTTCACACCCCACAGGCCCTTGGGTTCCTTGATTAATTCAGAGACTAGTGCATGGGAGGCAGAGGGCCACATTTTCCGGAGGTTTTTTAAAAAGTCCTTTGTCACAGAAGCTCCCTGGCAGCCAGCAGCTCCCTGGTGTGAGTCACCTCATTCCTACTGGGAGTCACTGTGCTCCAGAGTGAGAACACCAGCAGTGAGGATTTCATCCACCCCAGTCGCTGTTGTCAAGAGGAACCTGAATCCTGAACTTCTGCAAGATGGAAGGGGGCCCTGTTGGAGGAACACTTCCAGGACCTCCACTTCCCGTCCTTGGCTCCTGATTATGGGTGGGTTATGTTTTGGGGTTGGGGCGATTGACAAAAGACTGGTTTCTATTGGATCAGGTTTCTCAGTGGGCGGAGCTAATGTGCGTTTAAGCCAAAATACAACTTCCACCCTCTGGCTGACCTTATGTCCCACCACAGCCCTTGGCTAACTTTGCTGTCGCCGATCTTTCTGGACTGTGATTGTGCCAAAATCCTGGTGCCTTGGGGCCTCTGTACTCGCTCTACCCTCGTCCTGATTGCTCTTCCCCCAGACACTGGGGGCGCAACTCACACATCGGGCCCCACTTGCCCCCTTTGTAGCACCCATCAGTGTTTGCATCGTGTCCTTCTGTCTATTTAATGCCTTTGTCTCCACTGATGGAAGGGAAGAGACCTCACTTCTATCATTACAGGTGTGGCCCCCAGCACTCTGCGCAGTGCCTGGTCCACAGCAGGTGCTTAGTAAATACTGGGAGGATGTGTGGCTTCTCTGCTCCCTCCTTCCCTGTAGGAAGCTGGGGAAGCAGGAAGATTGGCTGGGCTTTCTCCAGCTTCCCTGAGCCTGGCAGGGTGGGTTTAAGGCCAGATGGGAGGTGTCTCTGTGCAGCCTTCCATTCCAGCTTCCCAAAGCCCAGCCAGTTCAGTAATAGGAGCTGAGGCCAACAACCTGGATTTCCTTTGCCTAATATCCTGGGGAGGGAACCATGAGTCCAGCCTCTATTCTGTGTTGAGCTCCCAGTTCAACTGCATTCTAGCACTCAAATATATTTTCTATTTGCTGCCTAATTTTTAAATTAGATTTTTCTGAGACAATGCTCAGGCAAAGTGGATTCCAGCCAACATCTGAGTAGGCGCCAGGATGACATGAGCTAGCATAGCATGGTAGCCGGGAGCTCTTAGGTCAGACCTGGGTTCAAATCCTGGCTCCAGGATTTCCTAGCTGCGTGGCTCTAGGCTAATCCTCAGCCTCTCTGGACCTGTTTCCTTATCTGTAAAATTGGGACAATCAGTGAGCCTGCTGACTGGAGCTGTTTGCAGATGTAAATGACACGGGTGGATGGCACTTAGCATCTTGCTTGACCCTGAATAGATATCTATTTTTATTTAAAATTATATTTTATTATAAAGAGTTTTTGGAGACAAGAAGTCTAGAAGGCTAGTTCAGGCTCTGCCATTCTCTGTGTGGCTTTGGGCAAATCTCTTTTCCTAAGACTGTTTCTCCATCTATAAACTGTGTGATTTTGGCAGCTAAAGGGACAGATTGGGGCTTAGAACAAGGAGGTGTTTCTTTTTTTCTTTTTTGAGACAGGATATGGAAGTAAAAAAGTTCCTTTTTAAAGTTTCCTTTCTTGTTAAAGAATAAGTGTGCCAATAACTTTGTTAAGCCCTATCCTATGTAGTTGTTAGACATGCCATGCTTACAGACACGTAGTACTTTCTATGTCCTTGTACTTTAACTAAGATATCTGTGCTGGACAGGCCCACAGGCACCCAGCTCTCCATTGTTTTTACCTGTTTAGAAAAGTTCAAGTTATTAGCCAATCAGATTTTAGTTTAGATTGTGAGGTCTGGCTCCAGCCAATGGAGATCAGACACAGCGGTAAGGACGACCCCAAATGCATAAGGGATAAATTTGTGTGTTTTCCTTTGTTCATTGTACTCTCATGGCATGATGGGTAGCGAGAGTACCCTTCCTGCAGTCCAGGAAGTAAAAACTGTGTTGCTGAAAAATCCTTTGTATCAGTGCTAATTTTTCTTTGCAGCACCAAGCATCTATTTCCAACACAGGGTCTCATTCCGTCGTCCAAGCTGAAAGTGCAATGGCACGATCTCAGCTCACTGCAACCTCTGCCTCCCAGGTTCAAGCAATTCTCTCATCTCAGCCTCCCAAGCAGCTGGGACTACAGGCGCCTGCCACCACACCCGGCTAATTTTTGTATTTTTTGGTAGAGACAGGGTTTCACCATGTTGGCCAGGCTGGTTTTGAACTCCTGACCTCAAGTGATCCACCCACCTTGGCCTCCCAAAGTGCTGGGATTACAACCGTGAGCCACCATGCCTGGCACAAGGAGGTGTTTCTAACAAACGTCAGGCTGCATGTGAGACAGAGAGCTCCCCATCATTTCCAGTGTATTACAAAGGCTCTGAGAGCAGGAAGGAATCTCAAATGGCCAAGCCTCTTAAGTGTGGAGTCAGGGCAGCTACTGAGATGCAAAGTGATACAGACATTGGAGCTTTAGGTTCCAGCCTGTTCATCTGAGGCCCACTCCATCACTCTGCCTGCCTGGGATGTGAAGTGCAGATCACTACAGAGTCTGGGTGACGGAGACACTGGATTCCACTATAGGCCTGTCGCTAACTAGCTGTGTGACCTTGACAAAGTGTGCCAGCCACTGTTAGTGTCCAGTCCACATCTCCTTGGTGTACCAGAGTCTTTCAACACCTCCAAATCTCAGTTGAAGAATTTATTTTTTCCTGGAGTAGCTGGAAGTGCTGAAGAATTAATGCTCCTGGAAGCAGCTCTCAACCAATGATAGATTGGAGTGGGTGGACAAATACCCCAGCTCCCTCCCCTTTGCAGGGATAACTCCGGGCATGTGCCGTGCATGGTCTTTCAGAGATCCCCAGCAGGTAAGCGTCAGTTGTCCACACTGGTAATCTGTTGGATAACTCACTCTTTTGTCAGTTGCTTGTGTAAACCAGAGCAACTCCATCTTGAAGAGGGGCTGGGTAAAATGAGGCTAAGACCTACTGGACTGCATTCCCAGGAAGTGAAGGCATTCTTAATCACAGAATGAGCTAGGTCACTCCAGATACAGGTCATAAAGACGTTGCTGATGAGACAGTTTGCAGTAAAGAAGCCGGCTCTAACCCAACAAAGCCATGATGGCAGTAAGAGTGACTTCTGGTCGTCCTTACTGCTACACCTACGGCACCACGACAACTGACAAATGCCATGGGAATGTCCGGAGGTTACCTCCATGGTCCAAAAAAGGGAGGCATGAATACTCCACCCCTTGTTTAGCATATCATCAAGAAATAAGCATGAAATAGCAACCAGCGGCCCTTGGGGCTGCTCTATGGAGTAGCCATTCCTTTATTCCTTTACTTTCCTAATGAACTTGCTTTCACTGGCTCTGTGGGCTTGCCATGAATTCTTCCTTGCATGAGATCCAAGAACGCTCTCTTGGGGTCTGGACCAAGATCCCTTTCGGGTAATACTTTGTTGGTTCATGCCTTTCCCTGCCTCACTTTCCCACCCCTTAGCAGGGTTTCCTGGGATCACTTCCTCAATCAACTGAATCCTTGTCTGCGGAACCCAAACACTGATGGCAAGTTCCTTAACCTCTTGAGCTCTGGCTCTCTTGATGGGTGAATTCCAGGAGTTGACAGAGACATAGGACTCACAGCAGTGCCTAGCAGTGTGTTTGGTCAATACATTAAAAAATAAAGAGACAAAGAAACTTTATTTATACAAAACTCCACCCCTTCTGTTCCACTCTCCTCAGCAAACACAGATAACAGGTCATAAAACTATCTATCTTCAAAACACACAGACAAGCATTACTCAACCCATGGTCCCCGCCTTTCCCAGCACCTGACGTCTGGGCCAATGTGCAGGGTTGCCGCTGCCTTACGTCTGCTATCTGGATTGCCCGGGCTGGGTCCGTGGTTTCTCTGTGGCTGCCAGCAACCATGTCCTTTGCATCTGGTCACAAGGTAGCTGGGCGTGTTTATTCTGGGGGTCCCACGATGATGAAGAGCCATACAACTAGGCGTGGGTGTTTGGCAGCAGACTGTCCCTGCCTTAGTCACAGCTATTTTTCAAGTCCTCTGTTGCTCTCCTTCACTGAAGGAGAATCCCTTGACAGCCGGGATTCTGCCTCCAGCGTCAACCCGAGGAAGCTCTGTTGAATGAATGAGCACCTCTAGGCAATGACCACCTCCCTGAACTTCAATTTCTCATCGATTTCCCAAGGCCGCCCAAGTCATTCCCTTGATGGCTTTGTTAGTTTCTAAGCTCAGCTTCTAGTCCAGTGAGATGGAGGCGGGTGAGAGACGTGGGCCATGGTGATTTGGTGGACAAAACTTGCCTTGGGTGGGTACAACAGGGACGGGACACTCTGCTGCAGAAGCTGTGGACGGAACGGCCAACAACTTGTTCACAAGTCAAGGTGCCCAAGGGCCTCAGTTTCCCCAGTGCCCTCTACTCTCACGGGATGTGGCAAGCCCAGCGCAATGCCACAGGGAGGGGTCCAGTCTCTGCAGCCCACTGTTAGGCCAATGTCAGTGGGACCTAATACCTTCATACAACGGTTCTTCGAGTCTTTTAGAAATCTGCCAGGTTAGGGCCGGGCACGGTGGCTCACGCCTGTAATCCCAGCACTTTGGGAGGCCGAGGCAGGTGGATCACAAGGTCAAGAGATCGAGACCATACTGGTCAACATGGTGAAACCCCGTTTCTACTAAAAATACAAAAATTAGCTGGGCATGGTGGTGCGCGCCTGTAGTCCCAGCTACTTGGGAGGCTGAGGCAGGAGAATTGCTTGAACCCAGGAGGCGGAGGTTGCGGTGAGCCGAGATCAAGCCATTGCACTCCAGCCTGGGTAACAAGAGCGAAACTCCATCTCAAAAAAAAAACAACAACAACAACAACAACAGAAATCTGCCAGGCTGACTGCCTCCCAGGAGGAGGCATTTCCCAGGCATGGATAAGCCCCAGTCCTCATCTGCAGAACTCAGCAACAAGAGGCCACACATCTAAGAGACCCTCATGCATGTGGGTTCCCCGGAGACAAAGTTCATGATTTTGGGGATCTGGATTGAACTCTGAGCACTGCCAGGGGCAGGATGGAAGGACAATGGGGATTTACTCTTCTCTGAGATGCCCAAGGGTGCCGGGGAGGCTGGACAGAGGCTGGCCTCCAGTGGAACCTCACCTGGAGAGGGGTCTGGGGCCCTCTGAAGGATTGTAGGGGGCGATGACCTATCTCCACAGCAGCAGCCACAGCAAGGGCTGGCCACGACAGGGGCCTGGCCACCATCCTCCTGGCCATGACACTGCTTCAGGTGGCCGCACAGGTGGCAGGTTAGGGCTGAGTAGACGATGCCACTGCCCAGGCTGTCCCCAAGGGGGTCTGTGGCTTGCTCTGGGAGGAGTGGGGGCTTCCACGTGTCCTCTCCTTTTATCCCTGGCTCCAGACCCAATTGCTCTGGGGAGCTGCTTGGGAGATGTGAGCTCTGTGGGCTGCAAGGTGGCTCCCTGTCCAGTCCAAAGGTGAACAGGGGGACAGGGACTGGGGCAGGGTCCTCGGGGCAGCCAGGAATGAGATCTTGGAAAGGCTTATACCCCTCCTCCCCACTGCTGGCCCCAAATCCATATGTCTCTGGGGACACGGCATTGCTGGCAAGCAGGCTCGAGAAGGCCTTGTACGCAGCCTCTCCCGGGGGACCCAAGCCCCCCACCGCACCGGTCGGGATGCCACCCTGCTCCACCGCATGTGCAAACTCCCGATAGCCACTGGTGGGGGCCAAGGTGGGGGCTGCAGCCGCCCCATGCTGGAGGACATTCCGGCGGAGGATTTGCTCCCAGGTTTCTGGCTCAGGAGGGGACACACTGGTTGGCTCAGAGGGCTGCAGTGCACAAGGCATCTCGGGGTCCACTTCCTCCAGGTGTCTGGCTAGCAGTGGGTCTGGATCCAGCTCTCCGGGACATGGGGACTGGCTCATGGAGTTGCCGAAGCTGCGGTAAGCGGGGTTGTCTGCGATGACCAGGGGCATCTCTGAGCAAGTCGGGTTGTCTGGGCTCCGGGTCGGGCTGCCTGGAGGACTTGGCTCCAGGTGCAGAGGCTGCTCTTCACCCCGGGGAGGCACCTCCTTGGGCCCTGCACTTGGGAACTTATCCCAGGGCATGTGAGCACTCGCGCTTCCTGAAGGTAGAACAAGGCACGACTCCTCCATGTCCTGCTGGCAAAAGTCCCCATTGTCACCTCCGAGCAGGTCCAGGAACAGGCTCTCTGTGAGCCGGGCCACAATGGCCTCCCTGCCCTCCTGGAAGCCATCCCTGCTGCTCTCTGGCGATGCACAGAAGCTCCCTTTATCTTCCTCTACCTCTTCCTCCTCACACTCCACTGGGGCCTCAAACAACTCCACGCACCGCACCACGCTGATGCTCTCTGGCCAGAGGACTGTCTTGCTGATCTCCACAGGGCGCCATGCTGATTTTCCAGAGCCCTGGAAAGGCCTATCTTTGGCAGCCTTGAGGGGATCCTCATCCCTTTTCATGCTGTGCTCCAGAAAACAGGGCAAGAGCTTGGTAAGACAAGTCTTCCAGTGTCTGCAAAAGCAAAGTTTGGTCAGGGTTCAGTTTTGACACTTGAAAAACTCCTATTCATTCTTCAAATCCCAGCCTGAAATCACCATGTCGTGATGGCAGTCTACTGTAGACACGCCTTCTAACTTTATAATCAATGATTGATCAGTTTATACTGCTAGAATGGGAAATCCTGGAGGGTAAGGCCTGTGTCTTTAGGATTTCTGGAGCCTAGCACATGGCCTGGTACCAAATACAAGCTCAGTTCTGTGGAATAAGAAGTCTTTGTGGATGATGATAATTAAAAGCAACACCAAGCCATGACCAAGAAGGATGGCTATGGAAGCCAGGTGAGGTGGCTCACACCTGTAATCCCAGCACTTTGGGAGGATCACCTGAGCTCAGGAGTTCGTAGACCAGCCTGGGTAACAGAGCCCAGGCTGTCTCAATATCTCTACAAAAATAAAAAAAAAATAAAAAAATTAGCGGGGCATGTTGGTGTATGACTTTCGTTCCAGCTACTCAGGAGGCTGAGGCCAGAGAATCACTTGAGCCCAGGAGTCTGAGGCTGCAGTGAACCACTGCGCTCCAGCCTGAGGGACAGAGCAAGATCCTGTGTCCAAAAAAAAGAAAAAAGATGTGGGTCCTAGGGTTGAAGCAGGGCCCTGGACCCTCTTTAGTTTCTGGAGAGTGGGGAGGTCCTGCAGGCCTGGGGAAGGAGCTGACAGGGCAGTGCCGCAGTCAAGGTATCAGGATAAGCCTGAGCCATACAGCGAGAGCCTGTCTTTACAAAAACTTACTTTCTTTTACTTATTTATCTATTTGTTTGAAACAGAGTCTTACTCTGTCACCCAGGCTGGAGTGCAGTGGTGTGATTTCCGCTCAGCGCAACCTCTGCCTCCCGGGTTCAAGCGACTTTCATGCCTCAGCCTCCTGAGTAGCTGGGATTACAGGCAAAAACCTTTTAAAATAGCCAGGCATGGTAATGCACGTCTGTAGTATCAGCTACTCGGGAGGCTAAGGTGGGAGGATCCCTTGAGCCCAGGAGATTGAAGCTCCAGTGAGCTATGACTGCACCACTGGAACAGAGTGCTATCCTGTATATATTTTTTAAAAGCAGGGAGTGCTCAGGATAGTGGGTCTTTGCCGACGAGTATACAATGAATTCAATATTTTAACAACTGGCACTGCTGCCCTGGTTGTAAACTGTAACAGCGCTCCCGAGGGGCTTCGCCATGTACCTGACATGCCAGTCAAACTCAGGGGGCTTGGCCAGCAGTGCGGGTTTCCAGAACACCCCTCCTCCCGCCGTTGCTTGAAGCCTAATGTCATAGGGACAATGACCGAATGCCAGGGAAGAGAAGGCAGACATGGAGCTGGGGGCCTGCCGCTCCAATTCCATCACCTTCCCAATGCATGCCGGCTATGACCTATGTTCAGATACATACGGGCACTTGGCTGGTTCCTGGCCTCGGGGTCGCTTCTCCCACTGTGACACCTAAAATACAGAAGCAGCCAATGAAACAGCGGAGTGGCCTTGCAGCCCGGCCTGGAGTGCGGCAATGCGGTTCAAGCCTGGACATCACACAGGTCGGAAGTCCAACAGGTCACTTACGCTTTTTGAGCCTCAGTTTCCTGGGAATTAATGACACTGTCCTACTATTCACGGGGACTGTGGTCGATGGCAAAAGTGGCCACAGAGGAGTGCTCTGAATCTCCTCCCAACCCTTGAATCTAACCTGCCTCTGGGGCTTGCTTGGGCCCACAGAATGTGATGGAAGTGACATCGTGCCAGTTCTGCACCCAGACCTCAAGAAGCCTTAGGACTTCCCAGCTTTGACAACTGACCCACTCTGTGAACAAGCTGGGCCGGCCTGCTGGAAGGTGGGAGGCACATGACTCAGGCAGCCACACTGTCCCAGGTAAAAGTCAGCCAACTGTCAGACCCAGAGAAAGGCCATGGGGACAGGTCAGCTCAGTCCAGATCTGCCCAGCCCAGCCTACCCTGTCACCCTCATTGCTGAGCCCAGCCCCAAATGTCAGCCTGCAGAAGCAGGAGCTAAATAAAGTTGTTGTTGTAACCCTCTACATTTTGGGGTTATTTGTTACACAGCAAACACTAACCGATACATAAATGGCACTTAGTATTTGCAAGAGGCTGGAATACACACTTTATATGTATTGTCTCCATAAATTCCAATACCTGCCCTACCAGGTAAACACTGTTATAACCCACAAGAGGAAACTGAGGCTTGGAGAATTAAGCAACTTGCTCAAGTCCACACTGCAGGTGAGTGGCAGAGTCAGGATTCAAAGCCAACACCACTGGATTCCAGAGCCTGCTACAGAGTCCCTGGAGAAGCAAGGACCCTCAGACCTTCTCTTCTAGACAGCACCTGTATCCCCACCTTTCTCCTTCCTAGAGAACCCTAATCCTGCTCAGGTAAACCCCACCCACTCATCCACAGGACCATTGCCTTGGGGAAGCTGACTCTGCCCCTGGCTCAGGGGTGGGATACACTTCAGGCCGATGAGAACCCAGGGGGGATTGCTGGTGCTTCGGGGGCATTTTCTCATGCTTAAGAGGAAGACACAGAAAGCCTGTCACCCTCTCCTTCCTTTCCTTCTGGCCTCTAGACAGGGAATGACACAGAGCCTAACAGTCACTCTCAAGAGGAGGGAAAGAAACAGGAGATCAACCCCAGAAGATCCCTTTGCCAAGGGAAGGGGTGGGAAAGCCTGGTCTCCTCATGACCTCATTCAGCTGCTGCCTCAGCCTCCCCTGCTTCCCTCCTGACTGCCCCTTTGCCACTCCAGAGGCCAGTGAATGTCCTTAACAGCCTAGGTGTTCGGAACCACCCTTCTTCATGCCTGCAGTCCCGCACATGCCCACCCACACCCTCTCCTACCTGAGGATCCTGGATTACTATAGCCACAAGGGGGCTTCGAGCTGGGTTGGGAATCTGGTCCCACCACTCTTTCTTAATCCTGAAAAACAAAAGGAAAAGGCATTGATCTCTGAATTACTGACAGATGAACGCTCCTCCCATAAAAATGGTCGTTGTCACCAACACTTATTTAGCGTCAGAGACCAGGTTGGTTAGTTTCTAGAGGTCAAACCACCGACTCCTCACTAACCCGGTGACACGGATTCTATTGTTAACCCCATTCTACAGATGAGGAGAGTGAGGCGCAAGGAGGAAGCGTGACAGCTGGTAGGTGACAGAGCCAGGTTCACACTCCGCATTCTGTTACCCAGAGCAGGGATCCCATGAGACCACCTGTGTCTTCAGTGGGAATGAGACGCCAGGGGATTAGGAAAGACTCAAACTGCAGAGAAGACTCTAGGTTCCCCTCAAGAATCCCTTTTCCAGAGCAGCTGAGGACAAATGACCGGGGAGTGGCCTGGAATGGCCTGGGAAGCTGGGGGACCTAAGAACACACACCTTCTATCTTCCTGACCTGCCTGGGGCCATGGTGCATCATCACTGGGAGGGAAGGTCCTCAGACGGCTTCTGAATTAGCCTCTGCCCACGTTGTCAGTCAACATGGATTTATTGAGCACCTTCTATGTTCGACTCACTGTGCCAGGCCCCGAGGCCACAACGGTCAAGACAAAGATGCCTGCCTTGGTGAAACTGACCTTCAAGAGGGGCAGATGGATGACAAATGGAGACAGAAATGCTTAGATGAGGCTGGGCATGGTGGCTTCTGCCTGTACTCTCAGCACTCTGGGAGGCCAAGACAGGAGGATCACCTGAGGTTAGAAGTTCGAGACCAGCCTGCCCAACATGGTGAAACCCTGTATCTACTAAAAATACAAAACTTAGCCAGGTGTGGTGGTGGGTGCCTGTAATCCCAGCTACTTGGGAGGCTGAGGCAGGAGAATCACTTGAACCCAGGAGGTAGAGATTATAGTAAACCGAGATTATGCCTCTGCACTCCAGACTGGTGACAGAGTGAGACTCCATCTCAAAAAAAAAAAAAAATGCTTATATGACATCATTCATTCATGGCAATAAGTGCCATAAATAGAGATAAAGGGGGAGAAGTTCAAGATCGGCCTGGGCTACATAAGTGACAGCCTGTCTACAAAACATAAGAAAACTGGCTGGGCGCAGTGACTCATGCCTGTAATCCCAGCACTTTAGAAGGCCGAGGCAGGTGGATCACTTAAGGTCAGGAGTTTAAGACCAGCCTGACCAACATGGTAAAACCCTGTCTCTACTAAAAATATGAAGATTAGCTGGGTGTGGTGGCAAACGCCTGTAATCCCAGCTACTCAGGAGAATCACTTGAACATGGGAGTCAGAGATTGCAGTGAGCCGAGATCGGCTCACTGAGTGACAGTGCAAGACTCCATCTCAAAAAAAAACATAAAACATAAGAAAATTAGCCAGACATGGTGGCACGTGCCTGCTGTCTCAGCTACTCGGGAAGTTGAAATGGGAGGATCACTTGAGCCCAGGAATTGGAGACTGAGTGAGCCGTAACCGTGCCGCTGCGCTCCAGCCTGGGTAACCCTGTCTAAAAAAAACAAACAAAAAAAAACAGAACAAAACAAGAAACCAAACACAAAGAATAGCAAAGAGGAAAGAGGCTCACATGCTGGGACATGGTGATGAGGAGTGGGAAGAGGTATAGGTGATGGGGAAACTGAGGCTCAGAGCAAGGAGATGAGCCTAGGGTTACTTGGAGGCATCAGTGACAAAATACAGAGGGGGAACTTGCATTCCCTGCCGACCTCGTGTGTGCCAGGCCAAGAGCGGGCACTGTCATCAGTCATGTTAATATTCCCCAGTCACCTCTAATTCTGACATGGCGAGGTCAAGCTTGCTAGTCCCATTTCAGAGATGGAAGAACTGAGGCTCTGAGACACCATGATTCCAAGGGCTGGCAAGAGCTCTCTGGAAACAAGGCTCCTTCTACCACCTCTCAGACACTCACCACTTGTCTCCTTCCTCAGCCTTTACTGTGATTCAGCCTCTTCTGGCTGATGAAATACGTTTTCACCATCACTCTCAATCTGCAAAGCAGGAACCCTGGGCTAAGGGGTTTCAGCAACTGGTCAGCCACCAGCTACCAAGCCTCAAGGCCAGGATTCAAACCCAGGTCTCCTGACTCCATCAGGGCAATCGTCACAAATTCCTCTGGCTCCTACCGCATGTCCCCAGTTGCCTGGTCTAGAGCCCAGGCACCCGGGGTCTAGAGGACATGGGATGACTCCATCTTGCTTGTCCCTGGCCAGCTCATTCTCCCCAGTCAGGGTCCCTGTCAGATTTTCCCTCCTTGGAGAGTCTTATCCTGGTCCCCCTTGCAAAGAGCACACCGGAAGATCTCTGGCCTCCACCCTGGTCTAGTGCATTCAGAGCATGGGTCACTATGGAAAAGCATCTGTTGGTAAAAAAAAACATCTGTTGGTTGATATGTATTTTCTGTCTCCCCACTAGGATGTCAGTTTTAGAAATGTGGGGTCCTTGTCAATCTTGGTCTCAGCTTTACTCTCAAGGTGCATAGTAGCTGCTCAATAAATATGTATTATTGAATGAGAGGATTACAAAGGGGCAGATCAGAGGGGCAAGTCCCTGCCACCCTGCACTCCAGAGGGACTGCTTGGTGGCATTGAACCCAGGACTCACTTGATGATGCTGACATAGCACAACAGGCAGATGGCCAGGATGACAACACAGGAGACACTGACGCCCAGCAGCAGGTGCTTCTCCAATGGCTCCCTGTAGGCTGGAAGTGGGAGGGGAAGCCATGAGCAGGGGTCTGCCATGGTACAGCCTGGGCTCTACTTCCCAGGACTGGAGACACAGGGTCAGGACCCTCCACCGAGACCCTTCACGATCTGGCTGCTGACCACCCCTCCACCCCATCTCCTCCCACTCTCCCTCTTGCACACTGAGTCCCTGTCACACCAGCAGTCTTGTTGTCCTCTGTGCCTCCAACGCTCAGTACCACCTCCAGATCTTGAACTTGCTGCTCTTTCTTTCCGGAAGCACAGAAGTCAAATGTACCAACTTAGGAGCTGGTCGCCCTGGACTCGAAGCCTCACTCTGCCCTTGCTGTGTGATGCAGGACAAGTCCCTTACTTTCTCTGTGCCTCAGTCTACACATCCGTACAATGGGGTTAATGACAGAACTTATCTTGCAGGCCTGTTGCAAGGATTACATGATCTAATCAATAGATAATGCACTCAGAACAGAGTGGTCTGTCCATACCGTTTGCTGCCATCATCTCAGCGCGGTCGGCTCCTCCTCCTTGTTCACTTTCATTGTCACGTTCTCCAAAAAGTCTTCCCCACCACCCTCCCTACCACTGCCCCTCCCATTGCTCCATCCCTTTCCTCTGCTTTTATTTTCTTCCCAGCTCTCACTGTCATCTGGATACGTGTGATTTCTCTCTTTCTTTCTTTCTTTCTTGCTTTCTTTGCTTGCTTTCTTTCTTTCTCTCTTCTTTCTTTCTTTTTCTTTCCTTCTTTCTTTCTTTTTCTTTCCTTCTTTCTTTCTTTTTCTTTCTTTCTCTCTCTCTCTCTCTTTTCTCTTTCCTTTTGTTTCTCCCCTCCAGAATGACAGCTCCACGAGAGTGGGGATCACTATCTGCTTTGTTTACCGCTGATTCCCCAGTGTCTCGTACAGCACTAGCCATGTAGGAGGAACTCAGTAACTGTTTGCTGAAATAATTAACGAGGGTCCCACACATCGTATCTGTTCTATACAAGCTATTTCCCTTCCCTAGCACAATGGCAGATGAGAATCAATTCAACAAAATTATCCCAGGGATAGGCCCTGGAGATACAGACATGGAGTAGACACTGCCTGCGGACCTCAAGTCCAGGGCAGGAGACATGTGGCTCAACTGATATCCACAGTGCAGGATGAGCAATGCTGAGAGGGCTGTGTGGTGGCTGGGTCTGGGTACTGCCAGCTGCCACTGCACCCACCATCTTGAAGAATCTTCTTTCATTGAGTTTTCACAACAGCTCTTACTCCTCCCATTAAACAGCTGGGGAAATTGAAGCAGTCTTCTTTATCCCACATCTTTTTCCTCGTTCCCCTGCCAGGGGGCCATGCCCACCCTGAGGCTTGGGCCAATCACGATTATCCTGTTTCCCTTTCCAGGCATTGAGCTCCCAGTCTTCCTTGCAATGAGAACAGACCATGTAACAGTCCTGGCCAATGAGAAGTAAGGGGAATTTTGCTAGGGAAGCTTCTAGAAAGATGTTTGCTTCCTGATAAAAAGGAGACATGCACAAGGTACATTCTCTGGTGGCAGGCTTTTGCTTCCTTCCTGCTTTATGTGAGGGAGTGGGCAACGGCCAACCTGAGGCCATGGGTGGCAAGTCTAAGGATAAAATGAAACCATGTGAAAGATGGCAGAAGGGAAGACAGGGGAGAGGTATCACTTGGCTGCTGTACAAACCCCAGTAGGTCCATTTGTAAGACTTCATTTTACATGAGATAATCAATATTTCTACTGCAAAAGACCTGTGGGATACAGCACTGAAAAGGGTTGTTTCTGGAATGTAGATTACAAGTGAGGAAATTCCCAGGCTTCTTTGCAGCCATGTGTAGTCATGTGACCATTTTCACCAATAGAATTTGAGAGGAAGTGATGCAGGCCACTTCCAGGCTTCCTGCTTTCAGGAAGCAGGTGCGGTCTCCACACCATCACACCTCTTCTGCTGGCTGGACGCAGGCAATGGGGGGAGGGGCATAGCAGGGATTGTCCCCTTGGGATCTATAGACCAACATGGCTGCAGATAGAATTCAGGGGTCTAAGAACTTGGAAGGGAAATTACATCATTTTTTAAAAATCATTTCTCTTTTTCTTTTTTCTTTTTTAAACCCCCTTTTTTTCTTAATTCTTTTGTTTTCTATTACTGAATTCTTCATCTTTTGGCTTAGTTTTTTCATCACTTATTCCATTTTTTTCACTTATGTTTATCATTTTTTTTACTTGGAAATTACATCTTTATTTTCGCTAACCTCTGACACTCAGCATTTGCTTCCATTAAGAATGGAGAGCAGGGCCAGGAACACTGGCTCCTACCTGTAATCCCAGCACATTGGGAGGCCAAGGTGGGAGGATCACTGGAGCCCAGGAGTTCAAGAACAGCCTGGGCAACATAGTGAGACCCTGTCTCTATTTATTTTAACATTTTAAAAATAAAATTAAAATAAAAATTTTAAAAAACAATGGAGGGAGGAGGCCCCAGTAATGACAGTACCAGTGATCCTGTCCCCAGCAAAACTCACAGCGATTCTCATATCACATCACAGTTTCAGTATCATAAAGTATTATTTATGGTTATCTACTTTGAAATTACAGTATTTATGAGATCTAGAACTTTTTATATATCTTAATAAAGAAGCACATATATCCCCAGATTAAAAATGTGTTTAAAATATTTTACAAATGCATTTCAATACGTTTCCTTTGTCATTTGTTTTATTTCATTGCATTTATTTATTTTTAGAGACAGGCTCTTGCTCTGTCACCCAGGTGGGGGTACAGTGGTACAATCATGGGTCACTGCAGCCTCAAACTCCTGGTCTCAAGCCATCCTCCCACCTCAGCCTTCCAAGTACCTGGGACCACAGGTGCATGCCACCATGCCTGGCTAATTTTTTGTACAGATAGGGGTCTCACTGTGTTACCCAGGCTGGGATTTTATGTATTTAAAAATATTCTGAGACGGGGTCCGTAGGCTTCACCAGGCTGCCAAAGGGAACAAGGACACAAAAACAATTAAGAATCTTTGTCCTGGAGAATGATGGCACCACAAGATGGACAGAACCTCACTCCTCAAATTTACAGGGAAGAAAACCACCCACAAGCCAGCAACATTCACATTAGCTTGTTACATGAGCAAGAAATATATTCCTATAGTGTTAAGCCATGGAAATCGTGGGCTTCTTTGTTACTGCAGCCTAGCTGACCAATACACCATGGCAGGTGGTAATTTCATTATTTGCCAGTGGAGGCATCCTATGATATGAAAACCCAGAGATTCAGCCAGAGGAAGTGTCTGGCCACAGGGAAAGAATGGAGAGTGGGGATTAGCATTGGTTAGGCCTCTTGATACTCACCGTTATGCCACTTGGTGCTGGGGCTCCACTCACTCCAGGTGCTGTTATAGCTCTGAGCCCAGGCCCTCACCCGTGCCCTGTAGGAAACCCCAGATTTAAGGGTGCTGGCTGCGATGCGGAGGGTGGGTTCTTGGTAGGTCACGTCATAGATTCTGGACTGATAGAGAAAAGAGAGACATTAGTGCCCTGGCTGGGGGTGAGGGGGACCAGTTTCCACCCTGGTTGCTGTCCTTAGCTGACCCCACCATGTTTAAGAGCCATCAGCCAGGGTATTTGGCTGTTCGTCCTGTTTAGGCCATTGCTTGCCACCTCCGTAACTGTGACCAGGCTTGAGCAACATGGGTCAGGCTCCTGGACTAATTCGTCATATTATGTTACTTATACAAGCTGTTTAACCTGTCTAAGTTTTTGTGAGATAATTCAATCTCATCTGTAAAACAAGGGTAAGAGTCCCTACCACCACTTCCTGGCTGTGTGACCCTAAGTAAGTGACATAACCTCTCTGGACCTCAATGTTCTCATCTGCAAAATGAGGGTAATAAAAGTGCCTACCTCCCTCCCCCCAGGGTTGCAGTGATAAGGACATGCGTTGATATAGGTAAGTATTTTGAATAGGGTTTAATATACAAAAAGCTCAGGGTGATCTTTCCGAAGCACTGGCAGGGTGAAGGCATCTCTCTCTATCCTTCATGGGCTCCCTAGTGTCTCCATGGTCAAGTCCAAACTCATTGGCCTAGAATCTAATGCTCAGCCCAATCTAGCCTTCACTGAGAAGTGACCTCCAAGATCTATTGTTAAGTAAACAAGGTAAGATGCAGATGAGTATTTGTTCTCTGTTTCTATTTACTTATTTATTTAAAGAGAGACAGGGCCAGGTATGGTGGCTCATGTCTGTAATCCCAGCACTTTGGGAGGCCAAGGTAGGTGGATCACTTGAGGTCAGGAGTTTGAGACCAGCCTGACCAACATGGTGAAAACCTGTCTCTACAAACAATACAAGAATTAGCCAGGCATGGTGGTGAGCACCTGTAATTCCAGCTACTTGGGAGGCTGAGGCACAAGAATCGCTTGAAACTAGGAGGCAGAGATTGCAGTGACCCAAGATCACACCACTGCACTCCAGCCTGGGTAACAGAGTGACACTTTGTCTCAGAAAAAAAAAAAAAAAAAAAAAAGAGATGGCACAGTGATCATTGCAGACAAACCTAAGATGGCCCCATGATTCTCTACTTTGAATCACGTCTTTTTGTCATCTGGTCTTCTTGAGTGTGGGCAGGACCTGTTGCTTGTTTCTAACCAGTAGAATATGGCGAAGGTGATGGTATATATATGGGATTTCATGGATATGATCATATTACAGAAGACTGTAATATCCTACTTGCTAGGCAAGTCTCTCTGCCTCAATGGCTCTGCAAAGGGCTCACAGGAAGGAATTCAGGGTTAGCTACAACCAACAGCCAGCATGAAACTGAGGCTGTCAGTTCAACAGCCTGCCAGGAACTGAAGGCCACCAATATCATATGAGCTCGGAAGTGACCCTTCCCCAGTTGAGCCTCAGATTCAGATGAAACTGCAGCCGCAGCCCACACCTCGATTATAGCCTCATAAGACCCTAAAGCAGAGAACCTGGCTGAGCTATGCCCAGACTCCTGACCCACAGAAACTTCGAGATAATAAACGGGTGTTGTTCAAAGCTGTGAAGTTGGCGGTACTGTTATTACACAGCAATAGAAAACTAAGACAGCGAAGAATGAACACACGCATTTGCTTGTATAGACATAAGCTCTCACTAAATGAAGCACATGCCCTCTTGCCTCCCTCTCCCTCCTGGCAAGAGACTGGTAGCAGTGGTCAGTCTCTGGGAAGAAAAACAGTAGGCTGCAGTCAGAAGAGAAGCGTATTTCAGTTCTAAGTCCTTTTGTACCATTTGTATTTTTACTTTGCGTAACTATTACTTTTACCCTCCAAAAAAAGCTTTAAAACGTGAGAAATGAAACGAGCGCTGTATTCATGATCGACTGTAATGGCAAGTAAGCAACCCGAGTCTTCACCCTGTCACTTCTCTCCCTGTGAGATCCAGTGCTGTGCACCTTCCCCTCCTTCTCCTCCTGTTGTTTCTTCCCAGTTCCTGGCAGCTCCATTTCTGCTTGTGGTTGAAGCCACATTTGGGGAAATCTGGTGCAAAGTGAGTCAAGGGGAGGTTTTTCACAAGAAAGAAGCAAAGTCCCAATAGATTGCTACGACCACCACAGAGAGTTCAGAGGGTTCCCTGTTACAGAGGAGCTGAGGGCGGGGTGTGAGCTGGGGGGAGATTGGGGAAGGGAGAGAACACTTTTACTCCCTTTCATCTTTCTTTCTAAACATGGGTAAATAAGAAGCAAGAGCTAGATGTAAGTTACAGAAGAAATCTTACACCCCCGAAGGGAGCTGGGAACTGGGAAATGTTTTACTAAGAAACAAAACAGAAATCTGAGCTTCCAAGGAACTACTTGTGGTTTGTTTTCTTAACATGAAGGCCAGGTGTTCAGGAGACCATTTCTGAAAGAAATGTCCATGGGAGGAAAAAGAGCACAGGCTTGGGCGTTCAAATTCTGGGAGCAAATCTCAGATCTGGGCCAGACGTGGTGGGTCACGCCTGTAATCCCAGCACCTTGGGAGGCTGAGGCCGGAGGATCAGTTGAAGCCAGGGGATCCAGACCAGCCTGGGCAACATGGCGAGGCCCTGTTGCTACCAAAAATACAAAAAAAAATTAGCCTGGCGTGGTGGCCTGTGCCTGTAGTCTCAGCTACCTGGGAGGCAGAAGTGGGAGAATCACCTAAGCCCAGGAAGTTGAGGATGCAGTAAGCCATGATCACGCCACTGCACTCCAGCCTGGGTGACAGAGTGAGACTCTGTCTCAAAACAAAACAAAACAAACCTCAGCCCTGCCATTTCCAGCTGTGTGGCCCTGGGCAATGTGCCTGGCACATAGCAGGCATATAAAATATGGAAACCATTACTATGAGGAAGGCATTCAGGGCTCAAATGGAACTTTTGTCTTGTTTTGTGCTTTTTCACTGCACACATTCCCACATCCACATCCCCGCAGTCCCCAAACATCCCATGAATTTTCAGACCTATAAACCATTCCTCGTGCAGTTCCCTTTGCCTGTCTACCCCTCCCTCCTTTTCCTGTCTAGAAAACTCCTACGCATCCTTCAATGCCCAAGCCAAAACTCCACCTCCACTGTGGAACCTTGGCTAGAAATGAATGACTAGCTCTGGCCCCAAAAATTCTATAGCGAGTTCCTCATGTGTCTTTCTGGAATTTATCCCACTTGCTAGGCAAGTCTCTCTGCCTTGATGGCTTTGCAAAGAGCACACAGGAAGGCACACAGCTGGTGTCTGCAGTGCTGGGGCAGACACAGGTGAACACCCCCCATCTCCCAGCTTCTATGCCATCAGGTTTAGGTGTCCCCTGATTCGGACAGAACTCCACTGCCTGCAACTCCAGGGCTAACACTCCTTGGTCTAAGCCAATTGTGCCAACCCCATCTCCTGGCCTGTCAGGGATCAGAGGCCAGCTCTGGCCAATGACTAAATTCTTTATGTTCAGCTCTGTCCTTGGGAAGGGAGAGATGGGGCATCTCAGTAGCCACTGTCCCACACACAAGAGAAGCTGGGCTTCATCCTTCTGCCTCAGACCTGCCATCCGGAGGCATCCCTAAGCACCAACATGCCTGTAAGCCATAACCCAGGCATGCCGACCAAGCCAATACCATGACTGGCATCTGGTGCCAGGTCTTAAACCCGCTGGCATTTTAGCCAGTGCAGTCATGCTTCCTTTTGCCCAGTTTCCCCTGGGGAAGCCACTCCTACCTTATTTTCAGTTCGTCTGGTATGGGTGGCGCTGAGCCCACCTGCAGCCCTAGTGGCAGGTATGTGACTAATCCCTAGACAATCAGGGTCCTCCACTGCACCCACAGCAGTGATTGGTTTAGAGGCTGGCATGGGATCCACGCCAGGCCACTGAGCAGCAGCCCCACTACTCCTGCTAGAACCAGCAAGAAAAAAAACCCTTTTTCCATTATGGCTTTGGGATGTAGGCCTGGAACAACTAGTGGGCATATTTGCCACTACACCACAGAAGAGCCTGCCTAGAGCCAGTACAGAATAAAGCAGGGCCCAGAACTGGACAGGTTCCTAGAAGCTGGATACAGCCACGCCTGAAGGGAGATCTAGAAATCTGCAAATATTAAATAACATTTCTTTGGACTCTATAGGTGGTACCTTCTCCTCCCTCCAGCTCATCCCTGGGACTCTCAGTAGGTCTTGTACAGGCCTGGGGCATGGGAAAGAGATTTCATGACCAAACAAAACTTGTTCCATTGTCTAGCACCTGTGCACACCTCTCCTTCATCCCTCCGGCTTTCTGAGCCTCTGTGAGCCAACTGCCCCATTCCTGCTCCTTCCCCACACCTGGCCCAATGCCAAAGGGGAAACCAGACCTGAGCGATATAAATCAACACCCACCCCTGGCTTGGTCTGAACGAGAGGAAGCAGCGACAGATGCCAGCGTGGGAGCTTACGGTGGCGGGTGCCTGTTCCCTCATGGCCAGCCTAGGCCTCTGGGATGCAGTGAGCAGGCCTTCACAAACCTCAAGGAGCAAATGATAGACCCATGTGTGGGACAGCAGGCAGATGGGGAACTCTGTGGCCTGGGGCACTCGGGAGAAACGGTACATCGCATTTAGGATACACGTGTGCCAAACAGGGGAGCTCATCTGTATCACACACCTTGTACGCTCATAGCCCTGTGGGCGAATGCTCTTGTCATCCCTGTTACAGATGGGGAAACTGAGGCACAAAGGGATCATGACCCAAATCACACATCTGGCGAATAGGAGAGCAGGCATTGGGAGGCAGCCCTATGGGACCCCAGACCCCATGTGTCCAGAGACTGTCCCTCCAATGGGAACGTGAGGAAGGTGGATTCAGCGGGGAATCACGGGTGGCAGGAAATGACCTCCCCACACACCAGCAGCAAAAATAGGGGGGCTCAACCACCCACTGTGGATGGCCCCTGCTATTCCTGAACTGACAGTTTCCTGTACATCCTCTCTTCCTTTTTAAAGATGTCAACACATGTATTTAAGAAGGAACTCCACTGGCCGGGAACAGTGGCTCACACCTGTAATCCCAGCACTCTGGGAGGCCAAGGCAAGTGGATCACCTGAGGTCAGGAGTTTGAGATCAGCCTGGCCAACACAGTGAAACCCCATCTCTGCTAAAAATAGAAAAATTATCCTGGCATGGTGGCGGGTGCCTGTAGTCTCGGCTACTCAGGAGGCTGAGGCAGGAGAATTGCTTGAACCCAGGAGGCAGAGGTTACAGTGGGCTGAGGTCACACCACTGTGTTCCAGCCTGGGTGACAGAGTGAGACTCCATCTCAGAACAAACACCACCACCAAAAACTCCACTACTGTGAAGGGAATGTCAGGCCCGACTGCCATGGGAGCCAAGCAACACACTGACCTTGCTTTCTCGGGCAAGTTCGAAGCCTGTGGGGCGGCCTCCACTCTCTTCATTAAGAGGAATTAGAATACGATACAGCTCCATGGAGACTTCCTCCTTAACGGGCTGGCCTCAAAAGGGAACTGACATGGGTCACTCTCTCACGTTGGGACCAGGGCTATTCAAGTCAGCTGTCAATGTGCCACCTATGACCGCTTGCGTCCCCCAAACTGGGAAACAGACGCGGCCCACAGCCCTACCTTTACAGATGAGCGGCAGCTGCAGAAATCACTCCCCTTCTCTGCACGCTGGGGGCGGGGGGACCAGGAAGTGATGAGACTTGCCTTGGGCAGACTCGGGGGAGAAGCCAGGTCTCTAGTTCCTGGGATTTGCTATCCAGCCCCAGGGCTTGCCTCCCAGGCTCCCGGCTCCAGAGATTGGGTCTCTGCCGGTCACCCACCCCATTCCCCAGAGGTCACAGAGAAACGGCAAAGTGTGCCCACTCACATCTGCCGGGTCGTTTTCATTCCAAATGTTGACTGCATAGGTGAGCTTCTCATACAGGTAATTATCAGGGGGATAGGGGTTACTCCAAGTCAGCAGCAGAGTCTCGGAGACATTGGTATACACCGTGAGGTTTTCTGGAGCCTTGGGTTTCACTGCGGGAGAAGCAGCATCTATCTAAGGATCTGTGCAGTGACTTCCCTGTCACCCGGCCCAGCCCCAGCCAGCAAACCACAGCCACCACCCCGACTTTTGGTTGACAACACCTCTGTAGCACACTTCTGAGCACCACACAACAGAGCCACAACAGAAGACGATAATGTTGCTAAAATTCTACTTAGCACATTAGTGTTTACTAATTACCCTTTATTTCTTATGTCTTAGTTTTTTTGGAGACAGAGTCTCACTCGGTCGCCCAGGCTGAAGTACAGTGGCATGATCTCGGCTCACTACAACCTCTGCCTCCTGGGTTCAAACGATTCTCCTGTCTCAGCTTCTTAAGTAGCTGGGATTACAGGCACCCACGACCAGGCCAGACTAATTTTTTGTATTTTTAGTAGAGACGGGGTTTCACTGTGTTGGTCAGGCTGGTCTCGAACTCCTAACCTCAGGTGATCCTCCCGCCTTGGGCTCCCAAAGTGCTGGGATTCCAGGCATAAGCCACCGTGCCCGGCCTCAAAGTTCAGCTTTTACGGTTGCATCCTTCACGCCTTTGAACATATCTCTGTACTGTACGATTATTTACAGAAAAATAAAGAATATTTGTCTTTATTTTGATTCATCTGTTTTAAAACTTGGTCTCCACTGAGGCAGTTATATCCATGAGACCTCAGGTTTCTATTCCTGTCATGCATGTTATAATATGCATTAAAATCAATCTACTACAATAGATTTCATTTATATTAAAACCCAAATGTAGTCTGGGCATGTAGACTCATTTCTATAACCCCAGCACTTTAGGAGGCCAAGGCAGGAGGATCACTTGAGACCAGGAGTTTGTGACCAGCCTGAGCAATAGAGTGTGACTCTCATTTCCACACAAAACAATTTGGTTTGAGTTAGCCAGGTATGGTGATACACACCTTTAGTTCTAGGTACTCGGGAGGCTGAGGTGGGAGGATCACTTGAGCCCAGGAATTAGAAGCTGCAGTGAGCTGTGATCACATCATTGCACTCCAGCCTCAGCGACAGAGACCCTGTCTCTCAAAAAATAATAAACACAGGCTGGGCGTGGTGGCTCCACGCCTGTAATCCAGCACTTTGGGAGGCCAAGGTGGGAGAATCACGAAGTGAGGAGTTCGAGACCAGCCTGGTCAACATGGTGAAACCCCGTCACAACATTAGCTGGTGTGGTGGTGGGTGCCTGTAATCCCAGCTACTCGGAAGGCTGAGGCAGGAGAATGGCTTGAACCCAGGAGGCAGAGGTTGCAGTGAGCTGAGATGGCGCCACCGCACTCCAGCCTGGGTGACAGTGCAAGACGGTCTCAAAAAAATAAAAAATAAACACGCTAAAATAAAAATAATGTTAAAATGTAAAAATTATCTTAAAGTTCACTCATGGGTCAGTTTAAATAACCCCCCAGCCACCAGCCCTGAGCGGACCTTTACGAACACCCGATGGAGCGGTGAACCTGAGCCCTCCAGGGCCCTGGCCTTGAGCACTGCCTCTGCTGCTGAGGAGCTGTGTGACCTGAGGCTGCTTACTTGCCTTCTCGGAACTACAGTTCATTCGACTGCAAAGTGGGGGTAATAACTCTCTCTGGAAACCGGCTCCGAGAGGAAACATGGCTTGCCCAAGGTCACATGGCAATGAGCGATGTTTTAAACTCCTGTCTCCAAACCCCAGCAAGCTCACAGGGGAATTCCTGCAGGGACTCCAGGTACCAGGACAAGCTCAGCCTTCCGTGGTCAAGACCGTTTGAAGCAGCAGCTGCTGACCAGTGGACACAGGATGGAAGAACTGTTCCCAGTTCTTCCTTCCTTCTCTTTCTTTCTTTTCTCTCCTTCTTTCCTCCTTTCCTCTTTTCCGTTTTTCCTTTCTCCCTCCCTCCCTTTCTTTTCTTTTCTCTCTTTTTCTTTCCTTCTTTCTCTTTCTTTCTCTTTTCTTTCTTTCTCTTTCTTTCTTTCTCTTTCTCTCTTTTCTTTTTCTTTCCTTCTTTCCTCATTTCCTTTTTTCCTTCTTTCTCCCTCCCTCCCTTTCTCTTTCTTCCCTTTCCTTCTTTCTCCTGCCCATCTTCCTTCCTTCCTTCCTTCTTTCCCTCCTTCCTTCCTTCCTTCATCTATCTCTCTCTGTCGTCTCTCTCTCTGTCTCTCTCTCTCTCTCTCTTTGAGAGGGAGTCTCACTTTGTTGCCCATTCTGGAGTGCAATGGCATGATCTTGGCTCACTGCAACCTCCGCCACCTGGCCTAGGTTCAAGGGATTCTCCTGCCTCAGCCTCCCGAGTAGCTGGAATTACAGGCATGTACCACCACACCCGGCTAATTTTTTTGTATTTTTAGCAGACATGGGGTTTTGCCCTGTTGGCCAGGCTGGTCTCAAACTCCTGACCTCAGGGGATCTGCCCGCCTCGGCCTCCCAAAGTGCTGGGATTACAGGCGTGAGCCACCGCACCCGGCCCCGGGTTTATTTTTCAATCTGCAGCAGGCATGCCTTCCAGCAAGCACGCCTCATCGCCATACGCCTTCCTGGGCACTGAAGTTCAGAGGCGGACACGGCTGAGCTGAAGGGGGCCTGGTGGTCTACTGTGTCCATCTCCATTTCAAAGATGGGAGGACTGAGGCGCAGGCAGGGGCAAGAATCCCATCAGATTCGGGAAAATACAGGCAGCTTCCTCCGGCTGCTGTTTTGACCCCACCTCCCCCTGCCCACCCCACCCCCAGCCCAGCCTGCTGTGGAAACCCTCCCGCCCACCTGGCTGCACCCCGCCCCTCACCGTGCTCGCTGGGCTTGAAGGAGCCTTTCCACAGCAGCTGCGGCCCAGCCCACAGGTCCAGCGTATAGTTGTCCGCTCTGACCATGTTCTCCATGAACAGGTGGCACACGCACTCCGTGCCTCCGTTGTTCTCAGGGACACACGTGTAGGCTCTGCAGACACAGGGGCCAGGTTAGGCTGGTCACCTGGAGGCTGGCTGTGCCCCGGATGTGCCTCAAGGAACCGCATCATACTCTACCCGCTTCCCGATCACTGATGGAAGACAGATCTGGGGACTTGGGAGCAGCCAGCGTGTGCTGGGGACACCGACCAGGGTTGCCTCTCTTGCTGGCCTCAGTTTCCTGCGACATACACCATGGATGCCTCTCACGCCAGCCCCCCTAGCTGCTGGCCCTGGTCGTGGGACTTAGCTTGTCCCTGAAAGCCCATGAAAGGAAGAATGGGCAGCACTAATTAATTTAGAAGAACATAAACTCTGCATGGCACAGTTGACGCCAGTGTGCAGTAGACGGCAGTGTGCCATGGCCACCATAGGATAATTCCACTGTTCCACCTTAACCGCCACGGATCTACAAACGTTTTCTGTAACAGGCCAGATAGTCAATATTTTGGACTTCAACGGCCATACGATTTATTTATTTAAGTCAATATTTTGGACTTCAACGGCCATACAATTTATTTATTTATTTATTTATTTGGTTATTTGTATAAATTTAGGGGATACAAGCGCATTTTTTTTTTTAAATGAGACGGAGTCTCGTCCTGTCACCCAGGCTGGAGTGCAGTGGCATGATCTCAGCTCACTACAACCTCCGCCTCCGAGGCTCAACCGATTCTCCTGCCTCAGCCTCCCTAGTAGCGGCAATTACAGGCGCCCACCACCACACCCAATTAATTTTTGTATTTTTAGTAGAGACAGGGTTTCACCATGTTGGCCAGGCTGGTCTCGAACCCCTGACCTCAGGTGATCTGCCCACCTCGGCCTCCCAAAGTGCTGGGATTACAGGCTTGAGCCACCTCAGTGCCTGGTCTTGCAAGTATGATTTTGATGGCAACCTGCAGATCTGTTCTCAATGGATGTGCTGCATAGTGGTGAAGTCTGGGGTTTCAGTGGGTCGATCACCCGAATGGTATACACTGCACCCATGAAGTCGTTTCTCTCCCTCAACCTCTCCCACCCTCCCAGTCTCCAATGTCTACTATTCCATCGTACATGGAATGATGTCCATGTGTACACATTATTTAACTCTTACTTGTAAATGAGAACATGCAGTATTTGAGTTTCCATTTCTGAATTATTTCACTTAATATAAAGGAGGAGGCCAGGTGCCGTGGCTCACACCTGTCATCCCAGCCCTTTGGGGTTTGCGAGGCCGAGGCAGGCAGATGACCTGAGGTCAAGAGTTCGAGACCAGATTAACCAACATGGTGAAAACTGGTCTCTACTAAAAATACAAAAAATCAGCTGGGCATGGTGGCGGGCACCAGTAATCCCAGCTACTAGGGAGGCTGAGACAGGAGAATCAGTTGAACCCGGGAGGTGGAGGTTGCAGTGAGCCAAGATTGTGCCATTGCACTCCACCCAGGGCAACAAGAGTGAAACTGTGTCTCAAAATAATAATAGCCAGACGCAGTGGCTCATGCCGGTAATCCCAGCACTTTGGGAGGCTGAGGCAGGAGGATCACTTGAGCCCAGGAGTTTGAGACCAGCCGGGGCAACACAGTGAGACCTCATCTCTCTATATTAAAAAATTTAAATTGTTTTAATTTTTTAAAAAATTACAAAATTTCGGCTGGACTTGGTGGCTCATGCCTGTAATCCCAGCACTTTGGGAGACCGAGGCGGGCAGATCACCTGAGGTCAGGAATTTGAGACCAGCTTGGCCAACATGGAGAAACCCTGTCTCTACTAAACAAAAAAACAAAAAAATTAGCTGGTCGTTGTGGTCGCCTGTAATTCCAGCTACTCAGGTCACTGAGGCTAGAAACGCTTAAACTAGGGAGTCGGAAGTTGCAGTGAACTGAGATTATGCCACTGCACTCCAGCCTGGGCGACAGAGCAGGGCACCGTCTCAAAAAAAAAAAAAAAAAATTTACAAAATGTCTCCATTTTAAGTTCTAATTAAGTGAATATAGAACAATACATTATCTAGGCCAAAGCCCTTTGGGTCCTCACTTGTTTTTAAGTGTGAAAGAGTCCTGGGTCCAAAAAGTGTGAGAACTGCTGTTCTAGTCCAATATGCCAGCCATATCCATGTGCCACATGGATCAACGCTCCCGCCACGTGCTCCCTGTGTCTTACACATGTCCCCGGAGAGGGTACCCCCTCCCAACACCATACCCAAAACAAGGTAGCAAACCATACTCGGCACGCTGCCCTCCACCACACCACCTGGACCTGGCTCACTCTTGGGGCGAACTCTTTGGGCAGAGCCTCCCCAAGCCTCCAGCTCCAGTGCAGGCTTACTCGGAAATCAGAAAAACGAGCTGGTAGAACAGGAGGAGCTCTGCGCTGCAATTGGTGGGACCGCCCATCTTCCACTCGCAGGTAGAGAGGCTGATGTAGTCGGAGACGCAGGTGGGCTCCTGCAGGACTTTCATGCTCCCTGGGGAGACACAGGCGCACCCTGAGTGCCCAGGAATCCAATGCATGAGGGGGACTTGCACCCAAACAGGACCAACGGGACAGGCACAAAACCACAGGGCAGGCACAGCTGAGAGCCAGCGCCCACAGAGCTGGGGCCAGGACCAGGGCTGCTGGTGCCTCCCAGCTAGTGTCGGGGTGACTGTGGAAGTGGAAGAAATACCCACGGGTGCAGGCGCCATTCGAGAAGAATGAACCCGTGCACCGTTATCTTACACAAACTTGACCACCCGCCCTGGCCAAATGAAAGGGAAAATATGTAGCGGTCTGAGGAGTGCCACTCCATCACACCAAGCCTCTGCCCCCGAGCTGGGGGAAATGCCACTTCTCCATTGGCCCACTATCTGCGCCCCTCTTAGTCCCCACCCCTCTCTGCCCTCTCTGTGCTTAGGAGGCTGACACCTACAGTCTTCATCATCTGGGTACCCTTGGCCTTTGGTTTCCGGTTGGGTTTGGCCAATGGGAGAGAAGAGATGTATGGGTGGGGGGAAACATCGGGGTCCCTCTCCTTTCAGCACCCTCCTAGCTTGCCAGTGGCCGTGGTGGGGCTAGAATCTGCAGCATGCACACTGGCTTTGCTAAATCACCTGAGTGTAAGACCACCCAGCCCCCCACACCCAGGCACCCCCATGCTCCCGTGCGTGTGCAGTGCCAGGCCCATCTCAGCCGACATCCACTGGCATAAGCCGTGTGCAGGAGCTGTCTTAGATAGCAAAGAAATATCCCAAGCTTACCTCATGTCCAGAGCTAACTTCTGATTCCTGCCCCTCCCCAAAATGCCTTCTCTTCTAGTATCCTTCTGCACTTCAGAAATGGCAACCGTGTCCTTCCCAATAGCTTGGGTCAGAAATCTTGGCGTCATCCTGGGCACTTCTCTTTCTCTCATCCCAATTCCAATCTGTCCTCAAATCTGCCTTCCAGAAGGATCCAGAGCCTCTCATCTCCTCCACTCCAGACCTCCTGGCTTCCACCCCGTCCCCTCTCTACGAGGCAGCCTGAGGGGTCCTTTTGAACAGAATGGATTCTGTGACTCCTCTGCTCAAATATTGCAAGGTCCTTTTTGAACCAGCAACCCCGTCACTTCGCTGACCTTCCCTGCCCCCTCCTGCTCCCTCTCCTCCACCACGTCCCCTCCTGCGCCCAACCCTCCAGCCAGGCTCAGTGCATGGCCTCTGCTCAAAATAATCCTTCCCCAGATATGCGCACAGTTCCCACTTCCTCCAAGTCAGCTCAGTGAGGCCTTCCCGGCTGCCCTACTTTAAACTGCAATGTCCCCACTCCACCCAGCTTCCCAGCACCCCTTATGCTGTTCTGTGTTCTTTCCGCATCACCTTCTCTTTTTTTTGTAAGACAGGGTCTCACTCTCTTACCCAGGCTGGAGTGCAATGGCATGATCACGGTTCACCGCAGCCTTGATCTCCAGAGCTGAAGGAATCCTCTCACCTCAGCCTCCTGAGTAGCTGGGACTACAGGCATGCACCTCCACAGCTGGCTAATATTTTTTATTATTTGTAGGGACAGGATCTCCCTGTGTTGCCCAGGCTGACCTCAAACTCCTGGGCTCAAGCAATCCTCTCACCTCGGCCTCCCAAAGTGCAGGGATTACAGGCGTGAGCCACTGCACCCAGCCCCCATCACTTTCTAACAAGCTTTAGAATTTACTGATAATCAGAGCCACCTGTCATTGGCTGTCCCCTCCCACTGCAGTGTAGTCTCCATAACGCCAGTTGATGTATTGCAGGATCCTGGCATGCCATTAATAGCCAACAAATGAATGGTTGAGAGGTGGTGACTTACCAGAGCCTGCCGCCTGCAGCAGGACCAGGCAGCTCACAGGGAACAGGAGCCAAGGGCAAAGCCACCCCATTGGGAGATGCCGAGGCATCTGCAGACAGAGAACAAGCTGGTTAGTGCCAACCTGTGCTTCCAGCAGCGCTCACCTTACTTAACACGCACCCCCTCCCTTGCCCTGCCCTGTCCTCCCCACACCCCCACCCTGCCCTATCCTCCCCACCCTCCCACCCCCAAGACGGAGTCTCGCGCTGTTTCCTAGGCTGAAGTGCAGTGGTGCAATCTCAGCTCACTCCAACCTCCACTTCCTGGGTTCAAGCAATTCTCCTGCCTCTCAGCCTCCCTAGTAGCTGGGATTACAGCCCTGGCTAATTTTTGTATGTTTACTAGAGATGGGGTTTCACCATGTTAGCCACGCTGGTCTCGAACTTCTGACCTTGTGATCTATGCTTCTCAAAACGCTGTAGGCTAATGTAAGTGTTCCAAGCTAGGTTAAGCTATGATGTCCAGTAGGTTAGGAGTATGAAATGCATTTCTGACTTAATAATATTTTCAACTTAAGATGAGTTTATAGATACACACACTCATGTATCTCCATAATGAATAAAGTACCCCAATACTTCAGTGTACATGCCAGAAAAACAAGGACCTTCCCTGCATAACCACAATACAACCACCAATATCAGGAAATCAACATGCACGCATCGCCGCTGTCTCACGCACAGCCCCTGTTTGCGTTTTGCCAATTGCCTCAGTAATGCTCCTTATACATCCTGAATCCCATCCAAGATCATTCATCGCATTTGATTATCGTGCCATCCTAGTGACCAGGTCTTGGCTTCTAAATGCTATTCTGCACTGAAAGGAACCAGAGCTCCTTAGAGTAATGGCTGATTCCGGGAGAAGGAAAAGTACCAGATAAGTACCGGTGAGGAAGTGCTTAGCGGCTAGCTTGACCTGGACGAAATGGACACAGTCTGAGCATCAAAGTAAATATTATGGTACCCACTTGTAGCGCTTGGAGTTAACATCCAGGAGTCTGTACTGACATAGAACAATAAATGGGGGGGTGGGAGGGGTGCAGTGGTATGTGCCTGTAATCCCAGCTCCTTGGGAGGCTGAGGCAGGAGGATGGCTTGAGCCCGGGAGTTGGAGGCTGCAGTGAGCTCTGATCGCACCACCACGCTCCAGCCTGGGCAACAGAGCCACACTTCATCTCTAATAAATAAATAAATAGGGAAGAAAAGAAAGCTCTAAGAACAGCCTCAAAGTAACTCCCTGCAAAACTTGTATCTTAACGAATGAGTGCAAATACGTATCAATGAACGTCACAATACAGAAGCCTGGCAGTCACCACCTTAACCAAGTGCTCTAACTAACCAGCAGGAATGGGACAAATCGCCATCGTCACCTCCCTGAAACAATGCCTGAGAAGAACACAGCATCTTCTCCTGGGTTCCTGCCGGGGATGCATAAACCATTTGGAAACGTCAGATGGACGTAAAGCGAGGGCCGGTCTATGCAGGAACTAGCCGACACTCCTCACGAAGTGCCGGGGTGCAAAGGACAAGCCAGCGTGGGACAGCTGTCCCTTTTTAAATGGTCTGTCATCCTGACAGCCAGGGTCCGTCTCATTGACTGCTGAGTTCTCAGTACCTACAACGGCGCCTGGTACCATCACTTTCATCGATTAAATTCATTTTGGACATGATGTGGGGCCCCTGACCAGCTCAGCATGAGGCTGCAAAACTCCCCCTAGGGGAGGCCTGGTGTCTGCTCAAAGCCCAAACTCATCTTCCTTGCTGAGACTTACAGTAGAGCTACAAAAAGGTGGGGCGGGAGCGGGGTGGTGGGTTCCCGACACGGATTTCCTCCGCAAGTCCTGGTAACTTTCACTCTCACAACTACACAGATGCCCACAGTATCCTGTGGTAGAGATGGTAAAGGTGTCACTTTAGCCTCAATTTTGAATAAAGAGGAACAGAGAGGCCGAGACGCCTGTCCAAGGTCACACAGCAGAAGACTTTCACGGTAAAGGCCTCCAAAGGGAAACGGGGGAGTCAAGTAACCCAGTCAGGATTCACTAAAACTTCACAGCATGGCGTCAGGATTGAGATCCTTAATCTGTTGTGGAAAGCAGACCCAGACTTATGAATATGCATGTGCGTGCACATAGATGCACACACACACACACACACACACACACCGCACACATGCGCGCCACAGCCAGCTTCTCAGGGATGTGTGGGTGCTACATTTCAGGGGAAATCACAGCGGCAGTGGGAGAAGAGGCCTCCCTGCACATCAGAGGGAAAAACAACAAAGATGCAGGTGAGTAAAAGAATTAAAAAGGTAAGTGTCAGGTTATCATGATCAAACACATGGCAGGAGAAGTGAGTGCAAGTTCCCATTCTAAATCAAGAGATTCCTGAAGTGCGGGAGCTGGAAGGGGCCTCCGGGGTCACCTGCCAAGCTCAGCTGCCAACCTGGGCAAGGATATCCTGGGCACACCCCACCTCTGATGTGTTGCCAGGTAGTTTCAGCCTGTACTCCTCCGCGGATGGAGCACTCACTCTCAGGTCTTGGTTAAGCAGAGCCATTGGAACCAGCCTCCTTACATGGACCCAAGGCTTTGTGTCAACAGAACCCCTGCTTGCCCAGCACTTACCTTGTACTTGACACTTTGCCAAGTGCTTTAGAAGTATTACCTTAACGAATCCACACAAGAATCTTGCAAGGCAACTTTCTAGTTAAGGAAACTGAGGCCAGAGAGGTCAAATAACCCATACACCAAGTCCCACAGCTGGGTAAAGGGCAGAGCTAGAATCAGAACCCACGTTTTTTTGCTTCTGAGCCCACCGTGGATTCCAGCATACCAGTTCTTTCAACCTCATCGCCTAAAGCAGCAGGCTGAACCCAATAAAGTGAAATAAAATTAGCCGGGAAGAGCTAGCTATCCTGCTTGTCAATTTCAAGCAACAGTTCCACAGGCGTAGGATGAGGAAGTCTGCCTGAGAGGCAGAAAATCCTGGGGATTTTACCATCTTTGAAATCTCCAAAAGCCAATGGCGAAGCAGCAACTCAAAAAAAAAAAAAAAAAAGCGTCACCTGAGGTCATATTAACAGAGTATCCATTTATAGAATGTTACATCTCATAACAGGAGAATACATATTCTTCTCAAGTTCATGTGGAATGATCACCAAGACAGACCACAATCTGGGACATAAAACAACTTTAAGAGCTTTAAAACATTAGAAATCATACAAAGTATGCTTTTAGGCCACAATGAATTCAAATTAGAAATCAGTAGCAGAAAGAAAGCCAAAACATTCTCAGATATTTAGAGATTTAAAAACACACTTCTAAATAACATATGGATCAAAGAAGAAATCATAAGAGAAATTAAAAATATTTTTAACTAAATGAAAACGAAAACATAGCCCATCAAAATCTGCGACATGTAGCAAAAGCAGTGCTTAGAGGGAAATTTATATTATTGAATGCATATCTTAAAAAGAAAGTTCTAAAATCAATAATCTGTTTCCGTCTAGAATACTAGAAACAGAAGAGCAATATATGTCTAAAACAATCAAAAGAAAAAAATACAAAATTAGAGCATACATCAATGAAATTAAAAATAGAAAAATCAATCAAGAAAAATCAAAGAAATCAAAAGATGGTTCTTTGAAAATATCAATGAAATTGATAAATCTCTACCTAGGCAAATCAAAAAAATTAAGACAGAAGGCACAAATGAATAATAATGTGATATAGTCTGGCTCTGTGTCCGTACCCAAATCTCATCTGGAATTGTAATCAGAATTGTAATCCCCATGCATTGGGGGAGGGACCTCCAGTTTCCCCGTGCTGTTCTCGCGATAGACAGTGAGTTCTCATGAGATCTGATGGTTTTATAAGGGGCTTTTCCTCCCTTTTCTTGACCTTTTCCTTCCTGTCGCCATGTGAACAAGGGCGTGTTTTGCCTCCCTTTCTGCCATGATTATAAGTTTCCTGAGGCCTCCCCAGCCCGGAAGAACTGTGAGTCTAACCTCTTTTCTTTATAAATTACCCAGTCTCGGCCATGTCCCTAGACTAGCGTGGGAATGAACGAATGTTACTGTAAATTAAATAAAGCCTATTAGAGGTGGCACATTCCTATAGCCCCAGCTACTGGGAAGGCTGAGGCGGGAGGATCGCTTGAGCCCAGGAGGTTAACCTGCAGTGGGCTGTGTTTGTGCCACTGCACTCCAGCCTGGGCAACAGAGCAGGACCCTGTCTCAAAAAATAAAAAAAATAAAATTTTTAAATGAAAAAAAAAGTGGCACTATATAATGATTCAGGGGTTAATTCTCCAAGAAGACGTAACTAACAATCCTTAATGTGTACGCAACTAACAACAGAGGGTCAAAATATGTAAGGCAAAAACTGAGTGCAGCAATGAGAAATAGAGAAATCTGCAATTATTCTGAATAATAATACTATTGGGTAATATTGGAAGTTGGAGACTTCAGCACCTCTCTGTTTGTAATCGACAGATCCAACTGGCAAAAGTCAGTAAGGACACAGTCGAAACGAACAGTGCTGTCGATCAACTGGATCTAACTGCAGTGTGCAGCCACAGCTGGGCATCCCTTTGGAAGGAATGCTGCTGTAATGTATGACAAGCACCAACACAGAGAAGGCCTGAGAATCCTGGAAGGCCTAGAAAGTCTTTATCAAGAAAGCTCTGCCCTCCTGTACTGGGCAGCCTCACCATTCACTTAACAAATAGTTTACCACATGCCAAGTTTCCTTTTAAATCTTTTACATATATGAATCCATTTAATAGTCTATGAAATAGGTCATGGTACTTTCTCCATTTTCAGATGAGGAAACCAAGGCACAGAAAGGTTGAGTGATTTGTCTAAGGTTGCACAGCTGTGACAGTCATGGGTATTAAATCGAGCACTCGGGGCTCCAGAGCCTTGGTTCTTAACCTCTATCTGTCCAGAAGTCAAATTCTCTTGTGTTTCAGGGGTCAGTGACCTATCTGATGATCTGAGGCAAACCTCAAATCCTATTTGTGGTAATGTGCACACACTTAATTCTGCATTCCATTTTAGGGATTCACAGAATCCCTGAAGCCCAAGTGAGGACCTCTGGTCAAAGGCCCGTCCTCTATGCAGTGGGCAGCTTTTGAGGGTCTCTGAGTAGGAGAGCGGCGATTTTTTCAAAAGCCCATTTTGGGGCTGAGAGAACTCTGGGGGCATGCGGGCAGTGAGCACTCACTGTTGACGAGGCTCACCCTGCCTCTTCACACCACAGCCAGAGCCATTTATGGTGAAACCCCGTCTCTATTAAAAATACAAAAAATTATCTGGGCATGGTGGCGCATGCCTGTAATCCCAGCTACTCAGGAAGCTGAGGCAGGAGAATTGCCTGAACCCAGGAGACGGAGGTTGTGCCATTGCACTCCAGCCTGGGTAACAAGAGAGAAACTCCGTCTCAAAAAAAAAAAAAAGTCAGAAATGAGGCCAAGGCCAGCTCACACATCCAATGTCCCCTGGCCCCTGAAGAGTATCTTCACCTGGGGCCACAGATCCCCAGTGGGTTCACAGCTCATCAAAGAGAAGCATCTTCCACTCAGGATAAAATCCAGGCCCTGGAGTGAAGAAAGCCAGTCCCCAGAGAACATACCCCGTGACTCCACTTATGTAACATACTTGAAATCCCGTAACTAGGGAAATGGAAAACACATGAGTGGTTGCCAGGGGCTAAGGGGGTGGGTCAGGAAGGGAGCTGATGTGGCTATAAAAGGAGAACTTGAGCCATCCTTGTGATAATGGAACTGTGCTGAATCCCGGCTGTAGAGATGAATAACAAACCTATGCCATGATAAAATTGCCTAGCTCTAAACCACATGTGCATGCAAACCCAAATGTGTACAAGTAAATCGGGAAATCTGAACAATGTAGGTAGATTGTATCAATGTCAACATCCTGGCTGTGATGCTGTATTACAAATTTGTACAATCTTGCCCTTGGGGGACTGACTCATTCTCTCTCTCTCTCTCTCTCTCTCTCTCTGTCTCTCTCTCTCTCTCTCTCTTTCTAGACAGAGTTTCACTTTATTGTCCAGGCTGGAGTGCAGTGGTGTGATCTCAGCTCATTGCAACCTCCACCTCCCAGGATCAAGTGATTCTCCTGTCTCAGCCTCCCCAGTAGCTGGGACTACAGGCACGTGCCAACACACCCAGCTAATTTTTGTATTTTTAGTCAAGACAGGGTTTTATCATGTTGGCCAGGCTGGTCTCAAACTCCTGACCTCAAGTGATCCGCCCACCTCAGCCCCTTAAAGTGCTGGGATTACAGGCACAAGCCACCGCACCCAGCCTCTCCATGATTTCTTACAACTGTGTGTGAATCTTTAATTATCTGAAAATAAAAAGTTTAATTTAAGAAAATAAAGAACCAAGCCCCCTGACAATCTAGCTCCTGTTACCCCTCTAACATTCCCTTCCTATCCCCTCTCCCTCTTCTGCAAACCTCCATTGGCCTCTGAGCCCTGGGGTACACTCCCAGCCTTTTCCCTCTTCAAGCCTGTGCCCCGGAAACACTTCAGAAGCCTTCTCTGACCCACCCATCTAATGCGGGCCCTCCCTGTAACTTGTCACAGTGCCGTGTTTATTTCTGTGATAGTGCTTATCACCACCTCTAATCAGATTAGTGAGGTTACAAGTGTGAATGTTTATTTTATTTCAAGATTCAGATAGCAAAGATGGCTTTGATTGCAAAAATATTTTCAATTTCCCTAGATTTTTTTTTTTTTTTCAGATGGAGTTTCGCTCTGTTGCCCAGGCTGGAGTGCAGTGGTGTGATCTCAGCTCACAGCAACCTCCGCCTCCCAGGTTCAAGCGATTCTCCTGCCTCAGCCTCTCAAGTAGCTGGGATTACAGTAGGCTGCCATCACATCTGGCTAATTTTTTGTGTTTTTAGTAGAGACGGGGTTTCCCCATGTTGGCGGGGCTAGTCTCAAACTCCTGACTTCAAGTGACTGATCCCCCTCGGCCTCCCCAAGTGTGGGGATTACGGGCATGAGCCACTATATCTGGCCTAGATCAAAATACACCATAAGAAAAAGAACACAACCGTGTTAGCCCATTTTTGCATTGCTATAAAGAAATGTCTGAGACAGAGTAATTTACAAAGAGGTTTGATTGGCTTACAGCTCTGTGGCTGCACAGGAAGCATGGCACTGTATCTACTTGGCTTCTGGGGAGGCCTCAGGAAGATTTTATCCATGGGTGGCAAAAGGGGAGCGGGTGTACATGGTGACAATCAGAGCAAGAGAGGGGAGGGAGGTGCTGCACACTTTAAAACACCCAGATCTTGTGAGAACTCACTCACTGTGGCAAGGACAGCACCAAGCCATTAGGGATCTGTCCCTATGACCTGACGTCTCCCACCAGGACCCACCTCCGACACCGGGGATCACATTTCAACAAGAGATTCAGCAAAGACAACATCCAAACTGTATCAGCAAGCAAAAGACTAGAAAAGGGTAGCAATCTACATTATGAATGGTTAAGGGCCTTAATACATGAAGAGTTCTTACAAATCAATAAGACAAACACCCTTTAAAAAAAAAAAAGGCTGTGTGTGGTGGCTCATCCCTGTAATCCCAGTACTTTGGGAGGCCGAGGCGGGTGGATCACCTGAGATCTGGAGCTCGAGACCAGCCTGACAAACATGGAGAAACCCCATCTCTACTAAAAATTCAAAATTAGCTGGGAGTGGTGGTGCACACCTGTAATCTCAGCTACCTGAAGGCTGAGGCAAGAGAAGCGCTTAAACCCGGAAGGCGGAGGTTGCGGTGAGCCAAGATCACTCCATTGCACTCCAGCCTGGGCAACAAAAACAAAACTCCGTCTCAAAAAACAAGAGAGAAAAGAAAAAGAAAAATAGGCAAAGAACATAAATGGTTCACAAAAGACATATTCCATGGTCAGATGTGTAATAGGCACTCTCAATATACTGTTAGTTGGTGAAGCTGGGAGTATAACAGGTAACCTCAAATTTAAACAATGTATTTATCTATAAACGGATTGTCTGCCTCCCTCTGTGGGACCACTATGAGATCGTGAGAGCAGAGCTTTATGTCTGCCCTCCACGCTGCTCTATCCCAGTGTCTACAACAGTGCCTGATGCAGAGAATGTGTTATAGAAACACATCTTAAATGAATGAATGGTTAAAATTCAGCAAGCGTAGTGCAGGAGCAGTGGCTCATGCCTGTAATCCCAGCACTTTGGGAAGCTGAGGTGGGTGGATCACCTGAGGTCAGGAGTTCAAGACCGGCAGGGACAACATGGAGAAACCCCATCTCTACAAAAACACAAAAATTAGCTAGACATGATGGTGGTGCCTGTGGTCCCAGCTACTCAGCAGGCTGAGGCAGGAGAAGTGCTCGAACCCTGGAGGCGGAGGTTGCAGTGAGCCGAGATCGCACCACCGCACTCCAGCCTGGGCGACAGAGCAAGACTCTGTTTCAAAAAAAAANAAAAAAAAAAAAAAAAAAAATCAGCAATAATAAATTTAGTAATCATTTTTAAACATGAACCAGGTCTCAAGGTTTTGTCCATAGTAACCGTATATGCAGTACTTACTTTGTCTGGTACCGTTCTAAGTACGTGCAATATCTTAATCAATTGGGTTCTCCCAAGGAGCCTCTGAGGTGGGTGCCATTAACATTCCCATTTTACAGATGGGAAGACTGAGGCACAGAAAGGTTAGAGCACTTGCTGGTGGTCACAGAGCCATAACCTAGGCACTGTCACTCCAGAAACCATGCATTTAACAACTGTGATTTCTGACCCTTGAAATACAGTCCCCAAAACCCTGGAACTTTGTCCAGGGAGCCCTATTGGCCTGAGACCCATTGGCCTAAGCCCCAGATAGAGCAAGTGACAAGACCCAGGTCACAGAGTTAGGAAGCAGCAAAGTCACTGAAGGCCCCAGCCAGCCAGGAAGCCACGGCCTGGAAAAACATGCCCGCCAGCAGGAAAACACACTTAACTCACTTTTTTAAAAAAACTGGGGGGAGATTAAGTGGTGAGTCTTGAAACGTCAGAAGCCAGCAGCAGCCTGGAAGCAACCCAGCAGGGCTCTTGCGGAACCCACAAGGGTTCAGGAACCCACAAGGGGAGGTACAGGCCTGCTGGTCTTCTCCCCTCCTGGCAGAAAACCCAGCCTGAAGGAGAGGCTGGTTCTGCAGACAGGATGCCGGCAGCCTCAGTCAGGTGGCACGTAGAGAGGAAGCCAGGCACGGCAGGGGCTTCACAGGGTGGCAGGGTGGCCTCTGGAGAACCGCTGACCCCTGAAACTCCACGATAGAAACCAGCCTGAAACCTCAGCTCCTGTGGTGCAATCGGTCAGTCATGCTACTTACAAGAAACGGGCCCTGAGCTTCCTCTGGCCTCTGGGACAGCTGGGCTGAGCTGGCAGGAAGCTAGGCATGCACTTCTTCCTGGGACAGCAACCTTCCCAGAACGGGGGTTTCCAGAACTGGCAGCCACATCAGTGGCCATACTGGGATGGTGAGGCAGCCCAGGCCAGGGCCCCAGTACGGCCTGGGGTTTTTCTGGTTGCCTCTGTCCTTAGCCCAGCCAGTGGGAGGGAGGGGGAGGCGACAGACTGGCTCAGCAGCCCCCAGGAACACAAATCAGCACCCTTCACAAACAGCACCCACCAGCCTCCCTGTGGGCCTGCTGTGGCTCACCCGTCCTCACCCACTTGCTAAACTACCTCATGTATTCTCTTTCTCTCTTTTGTTTTAGAGACTGGGTCTCGCTCTGTATCCCAGGCTAGAATGCAGTAGCACCATCATGGCTCGCTGCAGTCTTGAACTCAGCTCAAGCGATCTCCTGCTCTAGCCTCCCAAGTACCTGGGACAACAGGCACACACCACCATGCCCAGCTGATTTCTAAATTTTTGTAGAGGTGGGATCTCTCTCTGTGGCCCAGGCTGGAGTGCTGTGGTATGATCATAGCTCACTGCAGCCTCCAACTCCTGGCCTCAAGCAATCCTCCTGCCTCAGCCTCCCAACGTGCTACAGGCATGAGCTGCCTTGTCCAACCATTTCCTCATTTATTCTTGCTGTGGGTGTTTTCTGAGCACTTCCTATGTGCTGGCTGTAAATTACAGATGGGAACAAGCCATTCATGAATTCATTCATTCATTCCTTTCTTCTTGTAACAAATATTTGAGCAAGGCAAGAAGTTACTGGAGCATTTTGAGCAAAAAAGTAACATGAGACTTTTAAAAAGACCTCTCTTGGCTGGATGGTGGGGTCACAGGTAGAAGTGGGGACCAGTGAGGAGGCTACCACACTGGCCCCAGAGAGAGGTGCCAAGGCTCACACCAGGCTGTGGGGAAGGGGAGGTTGAGAAGGGGCTGAATTCTAGATCTATGTTGAAGGTAGAGCCCACAGGATTTGCTCACAGGATGGATGCTATGGGGTGAGAGAGAGAACAAGAGGGCTAATAGGAGTCAAGAATGATTCCAGAGCCATTGGCCTTTACCAAGATGGTGGACTTGGTGAATGGGGAGGAGCCATTGGCCTTTACCAAGATGGCGGACTTGGTGAATGGGGAGGAGCCATTGGCCTTTACCAAGATGGCGGACTTGGTAAATACGGAGAAGCCATTGGCCTTTACCAAAGATGGCGGACTTGGTAAAGGGAGAGGAGCCACTGATCTTTACCAAGATGGCGGACTTGATAAAGGGGGAGGGTGCCCATGTGAGAAGCCTGACGGGCAAGCACCAGGGCTTCTTCAGATTAGCAGAGGAGGCTGTTAGCAGGCCCCTGGGGAAGATACCCCTGGTCCTAGAGGGTCAGGTTTCTTTAGGGGTGATGCATAAGAGTTTTCTGGTGGGGGGCCCCGGCATCCTGCATACAGCAGGTGCTCAATACATGATCATGTGTATTTTATTTTATTCTTATTTTAATATGTATACAGTGTTTCCTTGGCGCCAGACACTGGCCTAGGTGCTTTAAGACCTCCCTATGAGATAAGTACAGCTATTAAACCCATTTTACAGATTCTGAAGGTTTTTTTTTTTTTTTTTGAGACAAAGTCTCACTCTGTGGACCAGGCTGGAGTGCAATGGCGCGATCTCTCTCAGTTCACTGCAACCTCTGTCTCCTGGGTTCAGACAATTCTCCTGCCTCAGCCTCCTGAGTAGCCGGGACTATAGGTGCCCACCACCACAACCAGATAGTTTTTTGTTTGTTTTTTTTGTATTTTTAGTAGAGGCAGGGTTTCACCTTGTAGGCCCGGCTGGTCTCAAACTCCTGACCTCAGGTGATCTGCCTGCCTCAACCTCCCAAACTGCTGGGACTACAGACGTGAGCCACTGTGCCTGGCAGATTCTGAAGGATCTTACAAGAGGGCAGGGTGAAGGAGGGGATGAGGGGAGACTGAGTGAATAGCAGGCAGGAGGGAGGGCACAGCCCACTTCCCACCCTACAATCAGGGCCCTTGTTTGGAGCCAAGGGGAGAAGGAGTGGCTGGGATGGCGCTGGAAGGTTGGCAAAACACCGTTTGCCAGGCCATGGCGGTAGACTCAAACTCTGCCTGCAGGGCACTGGGGAGCCAGTGAAGGCTATGAAGCAGGAGAGGAGCGGGCTGAGGTGAGAGCTGTTGAAGAGGGGCAGGGTTGAGCCTGTTTGGGATCTGGAGGCAGCAGGGACTTGGTGGCGCTTGGCGGGGAGAGCAGGGACGGAGGGAAAGTGGCCTTGGGCTGGGGCAGTGGGGAGGACCCCAGGACCCTTCCCCTGACGGAGAGCCCGGAAGAGAAGCAGATTTGCTGGGGAGGACCACGCGCTCCTGCATGCTGTGGATACTCTGAGTCCACGCAGTCAACACGCGACTTCATCCAGGATCCTGGAAACCAGGCCTGTCTTCAGAAGATTCTGGACGCCCAAGGGAGGAGACAAAGCCTGAGGAATCGTGCCCAGAAGCCACCCACTCAGGGGCAGCAGCCAACCTGGCCTCCGTCTCTCTGTGACCCGTTATCTTCCTTTATTTCTCTGCACCGTTTGCGGCATATCGCATGCTCGGGCGTTATGGGTTTGGTGCCCATATCCCCCACTGCAAGCCCGGCCCACCCAAGGCCAGTGTCCATCCCACTCACAGCCATCTCCCCAGAGGCTAACACAGTGCCTGGCACACAGCAGGCGCTCCATGAATATTTGCTGAATGAAGAATGACCAGATGAATCCCCTGGCCGTGTGCAGGGAGCCCTGGTCCATCATCCCCGCTTTTCCTCCTCTCCCTGCTGGACAAACGCTGGCAAATCCCGGCTTGGGGTCCCCTTAAATATCCTAAGGCGGGCACAGATCTCAGCCACCTTGGGACCCTGACCTCTGGAGAGCTGGTTATCAGTGATCACTCACTGTCATGAGCAGCGGATGATGGCCTCTGGCGCCAGGGTGCTGATTAAATTCTGACTGTCTTAGTGACAGCCATGGCTCCCAGCTGGCCTCCTTCCTGAGGTCTGCAGAGGTCACTGCGACTGCCCGTGTGTCCCCACTTCCTTTGGCCATGAGAGGCCATGCCCTGGGCCCTTCTGCCCATGGTTTCACCCCTCCCCTACTGGGCGCAACATTGCTCACCAGCCTCAGCGTTGTTTATACCAGTCTCACTAACAAAAAAGCACTTGTAGGCTGGGTGCGGGGCTCATGCCTGTAACCCCAGCAATTTGAGAGGCCGAGGCAGGTCGATCGCTTGGGTCCAGGAGTTCAAGACCAGCCTGGGTAACATGGCGAGACCCCCATCTCTACTAAATATACAAAAATTTATCCAGGCATGATGGTGCATGCCTGTAGTCCCAGCTACTAAGGGGGATGAGGCAGGAGGATGGTTTGAACCCAGGAAGTCAAGGCTGCAGTAAACTGTGATCATGCATCTGCACTCCAGCCTGGGTGACAGAGCGAGACCCTATCTCTCAAAAAAAAGAAGCCCTTGAGCCTCACTCACTCACTTAACCATGACCCGGATCCAAGGAGCATTGTAGATGCAATTAATATCATCTCCATTGCAGAGATGGAGAAGCCAAGGCCCAGAGAGGGTCAGGAACCTGCCTGAAGATGCACAGCTAGTGACTGGGCTGGGATTTGAACCCAGGCCTTTGGCTCTGGTGTCCACAGCACAGTGCCCGGCACAGAAGCAGTCATAAACTTGTTTTTTTATACATCACTCTTTTTGCTTTTTCTGGAAAGCTCAGTGTGGAAGATACAGTCAGACATTCTCCCTGCAGGAACAGAGCCGGGAATGAGGCTGAGGTGGTTCAGAAATTGCCTGAGGCGACAAAGCAGGAAGTAATCAGGCAGGAATTTGGCCTTTGTCACCATTTGCTTGGCCCGCAGTGGCAGCAAACTTGTCTCGACAATGACCGGGACTTTGCCCCCTGGGTATACCCAAAGCCGGGACCACATATGGGCACAGATAAGAGCTTCCTGTTCATTTTCCGCCTGCAGACTGGCATGTGGCAGGCGGTGGGTGGGGGCTCCCCATGGAGCTCTTCCTGTTGTCTCACCCTATACCATTCCTGGATGGGTGGGGACACACAGACATGGGGGCCACCTGTGTGGGTAGGGACCCTGGAGCATCTAAGACATAGAAGTATAACTCTGGGCCTAAGTGCAGGCTCCACCCTGACTGGGTGGGAGACCGTGGCAGGCTGCGGCCTACTCAGACCCTCAGTCTCCTCATCTGTGAAATGAGAATATGATCACTTGCTTCATAGGTAGTTGCAAGGATGTGAAGAGGCCATGGCTAGGTGAGAAGCCTGGGACAGTGTTGGTGGAGTGGGTGGCAAAGGCTCATCTCTGAGCACCAAGAAAATTCTTTGAGACCTTGAGCAAATGACAGCTGCCACAGGATGTCACAGATACAAGCTGAGCAAAGGAAGCCAGGCTCAGAACAGCAACGCTGCCTGGTTCTGCTTAGATCAAGGAAATAATCTGATCTTGGAGTTGGCAGTCGGGACGGTGGCCTTGGAGGACAGGGCTGTGACCCGGCGGTAACAGGAGGAAAGCTTCTGGGAGGCCTGTCATGCACTGCTGCTTGATTAGATCATATTCGGTCATAAAGCTTTACACTTGTCTGTACATGTGTCTGTAGGTACGCCGTGATAAAAGGGCAAAGAATGCAGACAAGAGGCAGAGGCTGCAGTGAGCCGAGACCGCGCCACTGCACTCCAGCCTGGGCAACTGAGCAAGATTCCATCTAAAAAAAAAAAAAAAGAAAGAAAGAAAAGAAAGCACACAGGAACAAGAAGGAAGGGGAAGGGCAGAGGCTGCCATCTAGGCTGTCGGGTGGACAGCGAAGATCTCAGAATCTAACCCTCAGGGTAGGTGGGATCCCAATGGCCCCTTAATCCACGCCCGATGAAAACCTCGGTGCCCAGGCCTCTCCAGAGGCCACCAACCCTCTACCTTTCTGCCTCTGGCCCACAGCCCACAGCCACCTCTCTCGTGGCCACAGAGCCACGCCTTCTGGAGTAAACGCAGATACCTACAGGTACAGAGTCACGTGACCTCAAGGGGTAGAGAGGGAACACGTGGAAAATACACCCCTCTGTGATAAAGGACAGCTACTTTTTTGCCACATGAAAACGAAGGTTTTTATGTTGCTAGGTCTTTTGATTTTTCAAAAGAAATTAGAATGTATATTTGTATGTGTGTTATCCTGGCTTTTTCTTTTCTTTTTTTTTTTTTGGCAGAAAATCTTGTTCTGTTGCCCAGGCTGGAGTGCAGTGGCACCATCACAGCTCCCTGCAGCTGTGGCCTCCTAGGCTCCAGCGATCCTCCTACCTTAGCCTCCCGAGCTGCTGGGACAGATACAAGAATAGTACTGGGAAGGGAAGAGTGTGGTCCCTTTAAATAATACAGAACGGGGGAAGGGAAGCGCTATGTGGAGGAGGGCATGGCCCTGGCTAGGGTTCCACCCCCACAGACTTCAGTGAGAACAGGCATTTCCTGTCCAAATGTGACATTTCTCAAGACCATCCTGGCCTGCCATGCCCCCATCCTGTGCCTATAACTCCCCAACTGAAAAAAAAAAAAAAAAAAAAAAGCAGGTAGACATCAGAGACTATGGCTGGATGTCAGAGAGAAGTGGCTTGACTTCAGAAGGATAGCCTGGGTAACAAGAGTGAAACTCCAAAAAAAAAAAAAAAAAAAAAAAAACCCAGAGGGGCAGGTAGGACGGGGCGTATTCTCATTTTATGAATGAGGAAATTGAAGCCCAAACCAAGAAAATGATTTGCCCAAGATTCTAGAAACAGAGCAGAGACATCAGTGCAAGGTTTGCTGCTGCTGTTGTTTTTAACTCATCTGGCTCATTAGCACAGGAGGACTCACATAACACGGAATTCATGGCAATGATGTCTTGAGTAAGTGCTAGAAGAGAGAAGGCGGACAGGTTTTTTGTTTTTGTTTTTTTTTTTTGAAAAGAGTCTTGCTCTGTCACCTAGACTGGAGTGCAGTGGTGCGATCATAGCTCACTGCAGCCTTGAACTCCTGGGCTCAAGTGATTCTCCCACCTCGGCCTCCCAAGTAGCTGGAAATACAGGTGCACACCACCACACCCAGCTAATTTTTATTTTTTGGTAGAGGTGGGTTCTCACTATGTTGTCCTGGCTGGAAGTTGGCTCTTTTATACTAATAAAAAGGAGCAATTCAGCCAGCTATGGTGGCTCATGCCTGTAATCCCAGCACTTTGGGACTTTGGGAGGCTGAGGTGGGCAGATTGCTTGAACCTAGGAATTTGAGATTGGCCTGGGAAACATAGCGAAACCCCGTCTCTACAAAAAAAATACAAAAATTAGCTGGGCGTGCTGGTGCACATCTATAGTCCCAGTTACTGAGGAAGGTGAGGTGGGAGGAGCACCTGAGCCTGGGGAGGTTGAGGCTGCAGTGAGCCGTGATCGCACCACTGCACTCCAGCCTGGGCAACAAAGTGAGACCCTATCTCAAAAAAAATAGGACCATTCACCAGAAAGTTATGAAAATCCTGAACCTTTATTCTATTCTTATGGCTATGCACCAGCATAGCTTCAAAAATAAAGCAAGAAATTGATGGACTCAAAAGGAGAAATTAACAAATCCTCGATTCTAGTGGCAGGTAAATCAGGTAGAAAAAAACACACAATAACTTAACAAATATAGATCATATCATAGCAGCCTGATCTAATAGATTCATTTCTAGAACCTTATAATCAACAGAAAATATACATCCTTTACAAACACAAGAGGAAAGCAATGACCAGAAAAATCCTACAAAGACCTCAACAAATTCTCCACCACTGATATTACAGAAACCGCATATATTGATCACAACAGCCATAATGACCGAATTTAGAAACAAACAATAAAAAGAAAACTTTAAAAATTCCATTCTGTCTCAAAAATTTTTTAAAGACATAATTAAATAATCTTAAAATAGAAACCAAAAGGGAAATTATGAACTGGGCAGGGAATAACATTGCATAACAAGTTGTGGAATGAAACCAAAGTGGTACTCAAAGAAAAAATCATAGCCTTTCAGCCTGAAGTAGATTTATTAGAGAGCAAGAAAAACCAGAAACTCTTAGCCTCAGTCAAGGACTCTCAGAATAGAAGAAACTTAATTGACAGTAGCTCGGATAGAAGAAAGACACAGAGATTTTAGCTGATAAGCCCAATAAGCACTTCAAATGGGATATGGCTGCTACACAGTATGATCCCAGGTTGTATCAACAGAAGTATAGCTCCAGATCCAAGGAGGTGATAGTCTCTTTCCTCTTTGACCAAACAGGCTTTGTGTGGGACTCCAACCAACTGAATCGTGTCCAAAGCCAGGTCAAACTTATAATTTCCTAAGTCTGGGAGAATGCCTGAAATAACTACAGTTGTGTAGTCTGAATAAGAGAAATATCTGGGTTTGGAGGGAGATGGTCACTACCTCAAAGGGGCAGGAACAGACCTAGAAAGTGGAAGCTCCTAGAAAGCTAATTTGGGCTGCGCAAGATGGCTCACCCCTGTAATCCCAGCACTGTGGGAGGCTGAGGTGGGCAGGGCACCTGAGGTCAGGAGTTTTAGACCAGCCTGGCCAACATGGAGAAACCCCCACCTCTACTAAAAATACAAAAATTAGCTGGGCGTGGTGGCGGGCACCTGAAATCCCAGCGACTTGGGAGACTGAGGCAGGAGAATCACGACTGCATCTCAGAAAAAAAAAGAAAGAAAGAAAGAAAGTTAATTTGGCTAAATCTCAGGAAGACTTCCTCCCAGTTAGAGCTGCCTACCCGTGGAAATGTGGCTTCTGGAAGAAATATACTATGGCCAAGACCATGGGTAGGCTGTGGCTCTGAGGGCTTGAAGAGCTGCCTGGCCCGGAGATCTGATGTCTCTCTTCCCTGGAATTCAGTCTTCTCTTTTGAAAAGGCAGAATGCTTCCCTGGCCATTTCAGGAAAACATACGGCCTCTCCTGGGTTCTTCAGCAACGGCTCTGGGTGATGATGCTCGCTGATTTCCAACCAAGAAATGTAGTCCCTTTAAACTCCTGTCCTTGGGCTGGCCGGCTCAGAACCACGATAAATGCACAGGCTTGTGGGTCTGCAGCCCTGGGTTTGAAGCTGGACTCTGCCACTTAGGAGCCGTGTCACCCGGGTCAGTCTCTTCCTCCAGGAAATGAACAGGACACCCACTCACCTCCAGGCCTGCACCCAGCACAGAGCCGATGTGGATTCCAGCCTCCACTGCCAGAGGCCGTGGTTGGGGCTGTGGTTTTGATATGATTTAAGCTCATGACATTTATTATGCATTTTATTTCTATTATTATTATATTTTAATATATAATGAAATAATTATACAACTCACCATAATGTAGAATCAGCGGGCACCCTGAGCTTGTTTTCCTGCAAGTAGACGGTCCCATTTAGGGGTGATGGGAGACAGTGACAGATCATCAGCAATTAGACTCTCATAAGAAGCATGCATCTGGGGCCGGGCGTGGTGGTTCATGCCCGTAATCCCAGCACTTTGGGAGGCTGAGGCGGTGGATCGCCTGAGGCCAGGAGTTCGACACCAGCCTGGCCAACATGGTGAAAACCCATCTCTACTAAATATGCAAAAATGTGCCAGGTGTGATGGCACAGGCCTGTAATTGAACTACTAGGCTGAGGCAGGAAAATCACTTGAACCCGAGAGGCGGAGATTGCAGTGAGCCAAGATCACACCATCGCACTCCAGTCTGGGTGACAAGAGCAAAACTCTGTCTCATTAAAAAAAAAAAAATTAAAAAAAGCACACAACCCAGATTCCTCACATGTGCAGTTCACAAAAGGTTTCAGGCTCCTGTGAGAGTCATCTGTTGCCTATGAGATCTGACAGGAGGCTGAGCTTGGGTGGTAACGCGAGCCACGGGGAGCGGCTGTAAACACAGATGAAGCTTCGCTCACTCACCCGCCACTCACCTCCTGCTGTGTGGCTCTGCTCTGTGGGGACTCCTGGCCTGAGACACTGAGGAAGGTGCTCATTCATAAAATAATGTGTAAAATGATTGGATCGCCTGTAAAATGGGGCTTGGAGGAAGCAACCCTGGGCGGCCCACATTCACGGTGTTGCTGGGCAGGCAGACGGCAGGGAGCACACCAACCATTTAAAAAAAGTAGATCGAGGCTGGGACTGGAGGCTCACGCCTGTCATCCCAGCACTTTGGGAGGCCGAGGCGGGTGGATCATAGGTCAGGAGTTCAAGACCAACTTGGCCAAGATGGTGAAACCTCGTCTCTACTAAAAATACAAAAATTAGCCAGGCGTGGTGGTGGGCACCTACAATCCCAGCTTCTCGGGAGGCAAAGGCAGAGAATTGCTTGAACTTGGGGGGCAGAGGTTGCAGTGAGCTGAGATTTCACCACTGCACTCCAGCCTAAGTGACAGAGTGAGACTCTGTCTCCAAAAAAAAGGTAGATTAATCTAAATGGAAGGTAGATTAATCTAAATGGCAGGTGTGTCTTCAGCAGTCAGGCATAGTTTTCATTGTGTTTAAACACCATGGTGAACACTGAGGACTCCGGATCTTCTAGGTTCACAGCCCTGCTCTGCCACCTTCAGGCTGTGTGACCCTGGCCAAGTCACTGAACCTCTCTGTGCCTCTGTTAATTCATTTGCAACATTTGCGTGAGAGTAGCTCCTATCTGGTAGGGTTATTATAGAAGTTACATGTGACAATGCCGGTATCTGGCCCTGGCTCCCTCCCTGGCCTCTTTTCCTATACCTCTGTCTTACTAGGTTCAATCCAACCACACCAGCTTCCTTGCTGTGGGTCAAACACACCAAGCTCATTTGCGCCTCTGAGCCTTTGCACTCTCTGTTCCCACTGCCCAGAGAGATCACTCTTTCCCCAGAGGTCCACATGCCTTGATATATCAGGTCTCAGCTCAAAAGCCACCTCCTCAAAGTCGCCAACTCTAGAAGGCTTTCAGCTCCATGAGGACCCTCAGCTCTGGGTCACTCACTCCCGTGTCCCCAGCCCCCGGCACATTGGCTAAGCAAGGGTTAAGTGCCTAACCTTGGGCTGGCACTCGAGACTGTGAGCGTGTGTTACATGTCACATTCAACATTGCTCAGCAGGCTAGAGGCGCTAAGACCCAGCACACAGCCCCTTCTGGGACCCACTTCCTCCATTTCCAGATGCAAGCCCAGCTGAAGACCATCCTCAGCTGAGAGGTGACAGCACCCAGGCTGGCTTTAGCGCAGACCTCAGATGTTTTAAGCAACTGAGAGGAGGTGAGGAGGCCTGCGGGGGCCCCTAAAGACAGAATGAGTCAGTCAGAGCCAGACCTGAAACCTCAGACACATCAGCATTTCTTGGAAAGGCGAGAACAGATGCATTTAGACAGAACTGTGCGGGCAGAATGCGGGGTAAGCACAGGCCGGCCAGGAAGTGGAGTGTTCCGTCCCCTGTGAGTCCCTCCACCCGGCCCTCTCTTCCTCAGACCCCTATCCCTCATCCCTCTCAAATGTCACCTCCTCAGAGAAGCCCTCCCTGATTCCACTTGCCCCCAGCTTTGCTTTCCTTCCTAGCGCAGTCTCCAGCTGATAGGATATTGCAGGTCCATGTTCTCTCCTGTAAAACCCTGGGGGCCAGACATAGTTCAGAATTCAGAATGACTCAGGATGTAGAAAGGTCATCTTGTATAAAATACCCTCTGATGTGACCCCCACGCAGGGTGGAAACAGCACCCAGTGATCAATTGCATTAATATCTCTGCAGCAAGTCATCTGAGCATCACACCAGGAGGAAAAAGACTAAAAAAACCTCGTGTTTAGTTTCCAAATAAGTTACGAAAAACTTCTGGTTTTCAGAGATTGTGGGTTTCAGAATAACACAAAGCCGCTGACCTGTACACACGTATTGGTTGTACGTTCCCTGTCTGCTCAACGAGAGTCTAAACCCCAGGAGAGCAAGGACTTGGTCCAATGCTCTGGCACATATAGGTGCTCAATAAATTCCTGAGGAATAAAGGCAGGAGGAAGCCAGGTGCTGGATATGCAGAAGGGACTCAATCCAAAATGCAGAGAGAAACAGCAATCGCTGAGCCCCTTCCAAGAGCAAAATGTCTACAAAAACGATCTCATGAACGCTCTCCCTGCAAATACCCATGACAAACAAAGGGAGGCTCAGAGAAGGTAAACAGCTTTCTCCAGATTACACACTGGGAAGCTGGGAAGTAGCCAGCTCCGATTCAAACCTGGGACCCCCTCTTCAAGCTTAGGCCCTTCTCTCTGCCTCAGGCTCAGAAAAGCAGAGCAATTTGCTGGATGTCACAAAACACTGGGATGCACCAGGTCTGACATTGGATCCCCCAGCCTCTGCAGGACCTCAAGGCTTTGCTGGGGCGCTCTGATCCACATTCACCAAGGGCAAGTCCGTGCAACCTCCAGGCAAGCTCCTGGCCTCTCTTCTAGCCCAGCCATGGGAAGTCTGGCTAAACGTGGCCAGGCATGTCTCCTCTGTGCCAGCCAGGAAGAATACTCAGAAATGTCCTTGATCACCCCAGCAAACTGGTACAAGCAGGAAAGAATACAAGACAAGGAAAGAAGGATGGAGTGTGTCCCTCAGTATGGGCCTGAGGCAAGGCCATTGCATTCATCTCTGGGCCTCAGTTCTCATCTGCAAAATGGGTAAACTCAATCCCAACCAGTAAAACTCCAAGGAGGCAACAATTAAGATTTTTTTTTTGTTTTTTTTTTTAGACAGAGTCTTGCTCTGTTGCCAGGTTGGAGTGCAGTGGCACAATCTCAGCTCACTGCAATCTCCGCCTCCTGGGTTCAGGCAATTCTCCTGCCTTAGCCTCCCGGGTAGCTGGGACTACAGGCACATGCCACCATGCCCAGCTAAGTTTCGTATTTTTAGTAGAGACGGGGTTTCACCATTTTGGCCAGGATTGTCTCGATCTCTTAACCTCATGATCCACCCGCCTCGGCCTCCCAAAGTGCTGGGATTACAGGCATGAGCCACCGCGCCTGGCCAACAATAAAGATTTCTTCATTTAGGCCAGGCACCTTTGCTCACATCTAGAAACCCAATCCTTTAGGAGGCTGAGGCAAGAGGATTGCCTGAGGCCAACAGTTCGAGACTAGCCTAGGCGACATAGCAAGCTCCTGTCCCCCCAAAAATAAAAACAATTAGCCAGGCATGGTGGCTCATACCTGCAGTCCCAGCTACTCAGGAGGTTGAGGTGGAAGGATTGCTTGAACCCAGGAATTGGAGGCTACAGTGAGCTATGACTGTGCCACTGCACTCCAGCCTGGGCAATGGAGAGAGAGACCATGGCTCTGAAAAAAAAAAAAAAAGGATTCATTTAACAAATGCATAGTTGTTACCACGTACCAGGTACTGTTTTGTGTTTAACTTAGTCATCACGACGACGGCATAGTCACTATAATCTCACAAATGCAGAAACTGGGGCTCTGGGAAGTCAGTTACTGAGTAAGTGGCAAAGCCAGCGTTTGCACTGGGTGATCTGGCTGGAGTCCAGACTGTCACTCCCAAGCTTACGTCTTGAGAGATAACAACAGACATATACACTGACTGTGGACCTACCGCCTGTTGGACATTGTGTGAAGTAGCTTATAAAACACGTCCTTAACCCTCATGAAAGCTCACTTTTACAAACGCAAGGAAGCACAGTACCTAAGGAGCTTCTGTCCTGGCCTCACTCCCGGGTACTAGCGAGGGCCACCAAGAGGGGGTGGCGTCTAATCCCGAATGCTCTCCCCCACCCTCCTAGATGGGGTGGAAGAGGTCAGGGGGAGGAGGGAGGTGCTTGCCTCCGAAAGAGAAAAGGTCCTCTTTTCTCATGTATTTATGTATTTATCTGTTTATTTTGAGACGGGGTCTCACTCTGTCACCCAGGCCGGAGTGCAGTGGCATGATCATAGTTCACGGCAGCCTTGACCTCCTGGGTTCAAGCCATCCTCCCACCTCACCCTCCCAAGCAGCTGGGGCCAGAGGCACCTGCCACCACGCCTGGCTAAGGTTTTAAATTTTTTTTTTTTTTTTTTTTTTTTGTAGGAACAGGCTCTCACTATGTTGCTCAGGCTGGTCTCAAACTCCTGGGCTCAAGCAATCCTCTCGCCTCGGCTTCCCGAAGTGCTGGGATTACCGGTGTGAGTCACTGCGCTCCACCTCTGCCTCTTCGCAATTCTTTGACACTTCATTTCAGCTCCTTCTTGAACTGGGAGCATTAGAAGACTGTGAACGTCTCAGGGCATAGCAACCCCACCCCTGCCCTGGGCTGTTTGCAACCCTGGGATTGTACTGTATTAAACATATCAGCCACTGAGTCACTTCCCAGCATTTGGAAATCCTTAGGTTATCTCAGACCTGCCAGTAACTGGATGTGTTGTAACTGGGATGACTGACTGCAGGTTTTCCGTCCTGCTGCCTCCCCAGCATCACCCTCCAGATTCAGATCCAGAGGGCCAGGGTAGGGCCCAGGAATCTGCACTGTTGCTTTTACAAACCAGGCCAAGGTAAAATACACTGGCCTAAGCTTTTTGGCACGGCATTCAAGGCCTTCCGCAACACAGCCCGGCCCACCTTTCCATCAGTCTCTGGATTCTCTTCATTCCCTAGGTTCCGTATGTGGTGCCCTTTCACACCTCCCAGCCTCAGCCCACTCTGTGCCCGCCTTTACTTCCCATCCTCCACCTGCGAGACTCCCCTCCTCCACTTACAAGGCTGGCCCAGGGTCCCCTGTGAAGAGCTGATCCCCTCTGGCTTAAGATGCTGCAGCCACTGGCGCATCCACACCTCGCAGCCCCAACACTGTCACATCTGTCTTCCTGCAGAGGGGGTGCTCCTTGAGGCAAGCACCAGTGCCCGGAACACCACCCAGGGGCGCGCAGGAGCTGAATGAATGGCTTGGCGGGTCACCTCCCATTCATGGGCTGGGCTAGCTGAGTTCTGAGAAACTCCTGCAGGACCCTGAAATGCTCTCACGTGCGGGACACCCTGGCCAAACACACACCTGAGCCTGTTTCCCACTGGACTTAAGGATTTTAATAAAGGCACTGAGGTCCCAGCAAATGCCTTGGGCTCCTCGAAGGCCACCCAGGGCAGGGAGGTGCAGTGGGTCAAGCCTCCCAGAGGGCTGGCTGGGGAAGAACAGAGACCAAAACTGGAGCAGGATTAGCGCTGGCTTGGGGACATCCCCTGAACCCTAAGAAGCAGGCAAACTAGCGGTGCCCTACCTTGCTTAATTTAAGAAATCTAGATTTTGTTTTTTTAAAAAAATCAGGGCTCGGTGGCTCACACCTGTAATCCCAGCACTTTGGGAGGCCAAGGTGGGAGGATCATTTGAGGCCAGGAGGTCGAGATCAGCCTGGGAAACATAGTGAGACCCCATCTTTATAAAATAAATTTTTAAAAATAAAATAAAGATCAGATTCCTGGGTTTCCTGAATCTCAGGGCAAGGACCTGGGACTCCGCATTTTAAGCAAATCCCCCAGAGATTCCGGTTATTGGGGTGGCTCCACAAACGCGATTGAGAGATGGAGAGCAGCTGGCTCTGGCGTGGGATTGCCTGGGCTCCAATCCTGCTGCCCATAGATTGCCAGGTGGGCGGCACCTGGGGGCAAGTTATTAACGTGGCCGGGGCCTCGGTGACCTTTTCTGTACAATGGCCAAGCATCCTTTCAGTAAAACAAGTCCCAGTCAATCATTGCTACTGGATCCATCTGATACTCGGAGGCGGAGAACGAAAAGTCCAAAGGGCCTTGTTTCCCGGATTCATTGACCTAGTACCGAAATTTACAGTCCTCAGAACTTTCCCCACCCGTTCTCTCTCCGAAGTCCTCACTGACTTCCTGAGCGCGAGGCGGGGGGCTGCTGCCCCGAGAAGAGGGGCTGCGTGTACCCCGATCAGCCTAACCCCAAGCCCCCCACCTCCGCAGGCCGTCCCGGCGGAGGTCTCGGGGCCGGCGCCGGCTTTGGGGCGCGCTGTACGGCCGCGTACCCCCGGCCTCCGCTGCCCTTAGGCGGCAAGGAAGGGACGTGGCGCTGCTCTGCGCGCACCGAGAGTCGTGGCCTCGGGCCCCGCGCGGGGTCGGGGCAGTTCCTCGGGCCCCGCGCGGGGTCGGGGCAGTTCCCCGGTACCCGCTGCCCGGGTCCCCACCGGCGGCCGAACCCTTCCCGGACGCCCTCAGCAGGCGTCCCCGGGCGATCTCCCCGCACCCCGATCCGCGCGCGGGCCCCGGGTCCTACCTGCGCGCCCCTGCTCCATTCGCCGTCCGGGAGCCCGAGCGGGAAGTGGGGGACCCCTGGGCCGCCCTGCCCTGGCCCGCGCCGCGCGGGGCTTTCCTAAGCGCGGGGACCCGGCCCGCCCCGCCCCGCCTTCCTGCGCCCCGCCCCGGCGTCCGGCAGATTTGCATGCACCGCCCCGCCCGGCGCGCCCGGTCCCGGTCCTGGACAGCTCGCGCCACTGTCGCTGTCCCTGCCGCCGCCGGACAGTGCTAGCCGCTGTCCCTTCCTGGGGGTGACTCCAGCTTCCTCCCACGCCGCAGCCCGAGGTCGCGCCCAGCGAAGAACTCTGCCGTGGATCCCCTTGGTCTCGGAATAAAACGCCCACGGCCGACCAGGCCTCTCCTGCCCGGCTCCTCCGCCTCCCCTGCTCCGGGGCAGTTGCGTTTGGGGTGGGAGGGCTGAGCGACTGGAATCCTCCTCCGCTTCCTAACAGCCTAGCTTCCAAGTGCCAGTGTTTGCACATTCAATAAATATTTACCCAGCGCCTACTCCAGCTACATTTGGATAGTAAAATAGCCCTTAGTCAATAGCTAGTGCAAACTGTCAGACCCTGGGCAAAGGCACTGCAAATGTTAACTCATTTAATCCTGGCAACTACCCTATAAGAGAGTGTTACTATCACCGGTTTTACAGATGGGGAAACTGAGGCACAGAGTCCTTAAGAAATTCAAAATGGGTTGGACAACGTGGCTCATGCCTGGTAATCCCAGCACTTTGGGAGGCCGAGGGGGGAGGATCGCTTGAACCCCGGAGTTTGAGACCAGCCTGGGCAACCCTCTTAGCAAGACCCTGTATCTACAAAAATTAACATTTATAAAATTAAAAAAAAAGAAAGGAAAGAAACTTAAAATCACGCAGCAGCTAAGCAGGGGGAGCTGGGATTCGAACCCAAGCCCCATAGACCATTAACCACTGGACACCGTAAGAGCCCGGATACAGTCAAATGATGGGGGGAAAACACTCAACAAAGTATTTCAGGTCAGGAGGCCCCAAGAAGAAAGGAAGGCCTTCTTACGCCAGTGGGACAGGTGGTCTGGAAGGGGCTGAGGATGGGACACTTGAGCTCAGTCTCTGAAGAGGCTATGGGGGAAGACTCATGTGGGGAGAGGGAAGAGCTGGTGCAAAGGCCCTGGGGTAGGAACCAGCTCAGCCTGCAGGAGGAATTGCCTGAAGGTCAGTGTGGCTGTGGAGCCCTGAGTGAGGGGAGAGCGGAGGGAGAGGAGGTGGGAGATATCTGGACTCACCTTGGTCAGTGCTGGGAACCCAGAGAGTAATCTGACCCCCTCGCACCCTCAAGGAGCTCTCAGTGTGAGGATGGAAGCCAAGGACAGCCCAGTGGGATCAAGTGCTATGGTGGAAGGTGAGGGTTGGCTTCCCAAGGCAGGCCC
>NW_016107400.1:9693900-9699385 GCF_001604975.1 Cebus imitator | reverse complement strand
AGGTCACGCAGTATTCATTTTTATTTTTTATTTTTTTTTTCAGAGATGGAGTCTCATTCTGTCACCCAAGCTGGAGCCTGGAGTGCAGTAGCGTGATCCTGGTTCACTGCAAACTCGACCTCCTGAGTTCAAGTGATTCTCCTGAGTAGCTGGAATTACAAGCGTGCACCACCATGCCTGGCTAATTTTTGTATTTTTAATAGAGATGAGGTTTCACCATGTTGGCCAGGCTGGTCTCAAACTCCTGACCTCAGGGGATCCGCCCGCTTCTGCCTCCTAAAGTGCTGGGATTACAGGCATGAGCCACCATGCCCGGCCCACATGTCAATCATTCTTTCCTGCACTGGCTCTGTCTTTGCCCTACTCTGTGTCTAACCCTGTGACAAGACCTGATGACGCAGACTTGAAGACATGAAACAACCCCTTCCCTCTGAGACCTTACAACCAAGTGAGCAAGACCGCCACCAATCCCCTATAAGTGACGGTGTAGAGGATTCAGTTCCCCGGGGTCAGGGATGGCTTACTGGAGGAGGTGACCTCTGACCAGTGCCCGGATCAAGGATCAATGCAGAAAAACATGCAGGTGGAAGGGACAGCATGAGCAAATACGTGGAGGTGGCATGGGAATGTGGAAAAACTCCCATCCTTCAGCATCTGTTTGTGGATTCCTCCATATGCCAAGTCGTGATCTGGGGGCTGAGGAGAGCGAGAAATAGACCCAGTCCCTGCTTTCTAGCCCTGAAGATCTGGTTGGGGCACTGACAAGTGAACAGACATAAGCAAGTGATTGTAATAAACCCCATACTGGGGGCAGCCCAGGCAGACATGGAGAGGGCTGGGGAGAGAGGGCCACGGGAAGGGTTTCCTGGACGCTTGGGTTTTAGGAAGAATAGGAATTCTCCAGATAAGGTGTGACTACCACTCCCGTCCACACTCACACTCCCTCACACTCAGTACTCACACATCCGCGCACCCACACAGTTGATATTTCATCCCATGCAGTTCAACCCTGCAAGCTGCCTTTGTCCTGTCTTTGTGTCCCTGAGTTTGTGCCCCATCTCATTGAGAGATGACAGCAAGAATCTATCTTTGAAGTCCTTTGGGAATGTGTGGCTTGGGCTGTATCTCCTCCTGGCCTCCCAAACTGGGCTTGCCTGTAGACCACCCGCATTGGCATGCCAACTCGGCTACTTATTGGCTATGTGACTTTGGGCAAAGGAGATAATCCTCCCTGTGCCTCAGTTTCCCCATCTGTAAAATGGAGGTAATAATAGACCCACCTCAGAGGGCTATGAGATGGTGAAATGGCAAAGTACTTGTTGCAGTGCCCAGAACAATGCCTGGAGTGGATTAGACGTCCAGCATGTCAATTGCTGTTCTTATCAGGATGAAGATGAGAAAGAAGCAAAGTTGAAGGCGATTGCTTTGGTCTGTTGCTCGGTGGTGACATGAAGATGAATGTGGCATTGAGAAGACAGGCAAAGAAAGCACCAATGTGGTCAGGACCAAGGCAGTCAGGAAATCTGGGGCAAGGAAATCGGGAATTCTCTGTACTTTTCTCCCAACTTTCCTGTGAATCGGAAATTATGTCAAATTACAAAGTTAAAGAAAACAGGGCATTGTTCTTGGGTCCAAGAGAGATAATTAATGGGAAGTTTGTCTTCTTGCACACAGTCCCACTGTTCAAGTTCCTGCCCTAGATTCCCAGGTTGTCTGTGACTGCTCTGTCAGTCCTGGGAGCAGGTTCAGAGGCACCGAGATAAAACTCTGTTCCCCCAGCTAGGGGTGCCCAAGTCTTTCTTCAGTATAAGCTCAATCCTCATTACATCCTAACATGCTTACTTGTTTTCAAGCGTTTCAGTGTTTAAAATTAATAGAGTTTATTTTTTAGAACTTTGTTGATTCATAGAAAAATTGAGCAGATAGTACAGAGAGTTCCCACACACTCCCCTCCCCCTTGCACAATTTCCCTTTTTATCAGCATCTTGCATTAGTGTGTAGTGCCTTCATTATAATACTGATACATTAGTATACACTGAAGTCCATAGCATAGGTTGTTTCACTGTTTCTCAGGGTTTTGTTCTGGGCTTGTTTGTTTGGAAATAAGGTCTCACTCTGTTGCCCAGGCTGGAGTACAGTGGCGGGATCATAGCCCACTGCAGCCTGCAACTCCTGGGCTCAAGGAATCCTTCTTGTAGCATCCTCCCGAGTAGCTGGGGCTACAAGCACATGCCACCACACCAGGCTTATTGTTTTTTTCTTTATTGTAGAGACAGAGTCTTGCTACATTGCCCAAGCTGGTCTCAAACTCCTAAGCTCAAGCTATCCCCCCAGCCTCCTAAAGTGCTGGGATCACAGGTGTGAGCCACTGTGCCTAGCCTCTGTTGCACAGTGCTGAGTCTTTTTTTTTTTTTTTTTTTTTTGAGACGGAGTCTTACTCTGTCTCCCAGGCTGGAGTGCAGTGGCATGATCTCGGCTCACTGAAACCTCTGCCTCCCAGGTTCAAGTGATTCTTGCGCCTCAGTCTTCCAGGTACCTGGGACTACAGACACACACCACCATGCCTGGCTAATTTTTGTATTTTTAGTAGAGACGAGGTTTCCCCATATTGGTCAAACTGATCTTGAGCTCCTGACCTCAAGTGATCAGCCTGCCTCAGCCCCCCAAAGTGTTGGGATTACAGGCGTGAGCGACTGCGCCCAGCCAAGTTCTGGGTCTTAATGTATAATGTCATGAATCTACACATGTAGCAACATGGGCAACATAGCAAGACCCAGTCTGTACCAAAAAAAAAAAAAAAAAAAAAAAAAAAAAAAAAAAAAAGAAACAAAGAAAACGGGCCAGGCATGGTGGTGCACCTGTAGTCCCAGCTATGCAGAGGCTGAGGCAGGAGGATCCCTTGAGCCCAGGAGTTCGAGGCTGCAGTGAACTATGATCATGCCACTGCACTCCAGCCTGGGTAACAGAATAAAACCCTATCTCTAAAAAAAATTAAAAGAAGAATAAAGAAAAAAATAAAGAATAGTTTCACTTCCCTAAAAATCCCCTAATTCTCTACCTGTTCATCCTGGATCCTGGAAACCACTGATTTTTTATGTTTACTGTCTCCATAGTTCTGCCTTTTTCAAAATGTCATGTAATTGAAATCAGAAAGTATGCAGTCCCTTAAAACTGACTTCTTTTACTTACCAATATGCTTTTCAGGTTCCTCCATGTCTTTTTCAGGCTTGACGCCTCATTTCTTTTTGTGGCTGAATAGTGCCCTGTTGTATGGATGCACCACAGTTTATTCTACCTGTTGAAAGACATGTTGGTTGCTTCCAGCTTTGGGGTAGACATAAGATTGCAACACTATTGGGGAAATACCAAGGAGCACAATATCTAGATCATATGGTAAAATTATGTTTAGTGGTGCAAGAAACTGCCAACTGGTCTTCCAAGGTGACTGTACCATTTTGCCTTACTATCAACAACAAGTGGGAGTTTCCGTTGCTCTGTATTCTTGTCAGCTTTTGATATTGTCAGTTTGCGGATTTTAGCCACTCTAGTAGGTGTGCAGTGGTGTCTCATTGATGTTTGCTATTTCCTAGTGACATATGAGGCATATGTCAATATGTTTGCAAATTGGGAAATTTGCAATTTCCTAATGACAGATGATATTGAGGATATTTTCATATGCGTTTTGCCATCTGTATATCCTATTCATTGTCTGCTGATATTTTGTGCCCATTTTTTAGTTGGGTTACTTGTTTTCTTATTGTTAAGTTTTAAAATTATTTGGGTATTTCGGATTCAGGTCTTTTATCAGCTATGTGTTTTGCAAAGATTTTCAAATTTAATAGTTTTCAATTTTCATAAAGTCCATGCTACCAATTTTTTTTTTTATTCTTGGATTATCCTTTTAGTGTTGTATCTAAAAACTCATTGCCAAACCCAGAGTCACTGAGATCCAAGATGTTATACTATGATATCTTCTAGAAGTTTTACAGTTTTGTATTTTACATTTAGGTCTATGATTTATGTTGAGTTATTTTTTGTGAAAGGTGTAAGGTCTGTGTCTAAATTTATTACTATAATTATTTTGCACATAGACATTCAGTTGTTTCAGCACCATTTGTGGGAAAGACTATCCTTTTTCCATTGAATTGCCTTTGCCTCTTTGTCACAGACCAGTTGACTATATTTGTGTGGGTATATTTTGGGGGTCTGTATTCTGTTCCACTGATGTCTTTGTTCTTTCACCAGTACCATACTGTCTTGATTATTGTAGCTTTATTTTATAGTTTTAAAGTCAGGTAATGTCAGTCCTTCAACTTGGTTGTGGTTCTTCAGTATTGTATTGGTGATTGCAGGCTTTTTACCTTTCTGTTTGAATTTTAGAATCAGTTTGTCAATGCTCACAAAATAAATCGCTGGGATTCTTATTGGGATTGCCGTGAATCTGTAAGATCAAGTTGGGAGGAACTCTCCATGAACATGGACTATCTCTCTATTATTGAGATCTTTGGTTTCATTCATCAGAATTTTGTATTTTCCTTATAAAGATTCAGTATATGTTTATTCGATTTATACTTGTTTGTTTTTTTCTTTTTTTGATGCTAAAATAAATGGCATTGTGTTTATAATTTTAAATGCCACTTTTTTGTTGCTGGTATGTAGGAAAGCAGTTGACCTTTGTAGGTTAACCTTGTATCCTGCAACCTCGCTACACACACTTATTAGTTCCAAGAGGCTTTTTTGTTAACTCTTTAGGATTTTCTGCATAGACAATAATGTCATCTGCAAACAAAGACAGTTTAGTTTCTTCCTTCCCAATCTGTGTAACTTTTCTTTATTTCTTTGTCTTATCGCATTAGGTTGGACTTCAGGTATAATGTTGAATAGGAGTGGTGAGAGTGGGCATCAATGGCTTGGTCATTGACTCAGGGCTGACAGAATAAAAGTGATTATTTTCCCAGCATTTCCAGATGGCAAACACATGGAAAGACGCCGCTGATGGGATGTGGGCAATTAATTAACTACAGCAGGGCTTCTCTGCATCTCAAATAAGGAAATAAGCCAGGTGCAGTGGCTTACGCCTGTAATCCCAGCACTTTGGGAGGTGGAGGTGGGAGGATGACTTGAACTCGGGAGCTCAAGACCAGCCTGGCAACATAGCAAGACCCTGTCTCTACAAAAAAGTTTTAAAAATTAGTTGGTGACTGGGCACGGTGGCTCAAGCCTGTAATCCCAGCACTTTGGGAGGCCGAGGCGGGTGGAACACGAGGTCAAGAGATCGAGACCATCCTGGTCAACATGGTGAAACCCCGTCTCTACTAAAAATACAAAACATTAGCTGGGCATGGTGACGCATGCCTGTAATCCCAGCTACTGAGGAGGCTGAGGCCGGAGAATTGCCTGAACCCAGGAGGCGGAGGTTGCGGTGAGCAGAGATCGCGCCATTGCACTCCAGCCTGGGTAACAAGAGTTAAACTCCGTCTCAAAA
>NW_016107400.1:9691025-9693875 GCF_001604975.1 Cebus imitator | reverse complement strand
AAAAAATTAGTTGGGCATGGTAGCACACACCTGTAGTAATAGCTACTCTGGAGGCTGAGGCAAGAGAATCACTTGAGTCTAGGACGTGGAGGCTGCAGTGAGCTATGATTGCACCACTGCACTCCAGCCTGGGTGACAGAGCAAGGCCTTGTCTCATTAAATAAATAAATAAAAATAAAAATAAAATAACATGAAGTATTACCTTTTCTGAGCATAACTCATTCTGATTCTTCAAGAAGAATAGAGATATATGTTTCAGGACCTGGAGAAGGGGGGTATTTCAAAGCGTATTCCAAACTTCCCCTTCATTCTCCATCCAATAGTACTTTACAATTCACTTACTTCCAGCTCCCTAATGCTTCTCCCGCACAAAGATGGGAGACTAATTTCCCTCCCCTACATGATGGCACAACCTCAGTGACTCTCCTCTAATGAATAGAATATGGTGGAAATGATGCCAGGACTTCCAAGGCTGGGTTAAAGAAAGGAGTTACAGCTTCCATCGGAATCTTTCTCTCGCTTTCCTCACATCTTGAGATCCCTGAGTTAATATGTGAGAAATTCCAAGTACCCTGAAGCCACCATGCTGGAGAGAAGAGATAGAGAGAAGCCCAGGGACCCTCATCTGTTTGGGACTTCCCATCCCAGGTCCAGCGATGTGAGCACGCGAGCCTTCAGATGACTCCAGCTCCCAGTTCTGGAGTCCTCCCAGCGGACATCGAGTCATCCTAGCTGAGCCAATTGAAATCTGGCCAAATTGCAAAATCATGAGCAAAGTAAATGTTGCTGTTGTTTTAATCTGAGTAACCAAGTAATTTTAAACTAAGAGTTTAAACTGGGTAACTTTAAACCAAGTAGAGCAGGGATGAACCCACTGAACCTTGTCCCCACTGAACCCTGCGGGATTGCAGATTCATGTGCAAAATAAATGCCGCTACATTTTGGGATAGTTTATTATGCAGCCATGGTATCTTGAACTTCTGTGATACCCATAATACTCACCTTATACAGTCTTCTTTGTCAACAGAACTCAGATTTTGTTTGTGGTCAGCAATGTGTCCTACCTCAGGCAATAGATCAAGATTCATTGTGGCCAATCATGACAATTCTTTTTCTTTCCTTCTTTCTTTCTTTCTTTTTTTTTTTCTCTGACGGAGTCTCGCTCTGTCGCCCAGGCTGGAGTCCAATTGCATGCTCTTGGCTCACTGCAACCTCTGCCTCCCAGGTTCAAGCGATTCTCCTGCCTCAGCCTCCTGAGTAGCTGGGATTACAGGTGCCCACCACCATGCCCAGCGAATTTTTGTATTTTCAGTAGAGACGGGGTTTCATCACGTTGGTCAGGCTGGTCTCGAACTGCTAACCTTGTGATCCGTGTGCTTCGGCCTCCCAAAGTGCTGAGATTACAGGTGTGAGCCACCGTGCCAGGCCTAATCGTGACAATTCTATTTCATCTTTCTCAGCCTCCTTGCAGCAGTGGTGGCTGAGTGGTCCGGTTTTATTGAGGAAACCCAAATGGAAGCCTCTGTGTGTAAGGAAATACTTCTGGGGAAAGGCTGGCTTTCCTGACTGAAGGGGTCTTCTGGCTGTGAAACATCTTGCCGCCATGAGAGAAGGCCAAGACAGCTACAGCGTGGGAGCCCTGACATCTGTGAACAACTGAACCAACCCCAGCAAGAGCTAATATCTGGAATCTTGTAAGGCGAAAAATTTTCTAGACACCAAAGCCCTGGTATATATATTTATTATTTTGAGATGGAGTCTTGCTCTGTCACCCATGCTGGAGTGCAGTGGCACAATCTCAGCTCACTGCAACCGCCACCTCCTGGGTTCAAGTGATTCTCCTGCCTCAGCCTCCCAAGTATCTGGAATTACAGGTGTCCACTACCACGCCTGGCTAATTTTTGTATTTTTAGTGGAGTGAGGGGTTTCAACATGTTGGCCAGGCTGGTCTCTAACTCCTGACCTCAAGTGATCCACCTGCCTTGGCCTCTCAAAGTGCTGGGATTACAGGTGTGAGCCACTGCACCTGGCCTCTGACATCTTTGAGCAGCTGAACCACCCCAGCTGTGGTCAACCTCCAGACTCCATGTAACTGGAGAAAATTTAACCTCTGTTTATGTTCCTATTATTGAATGTTTTGTTATTTTGAAGTTTAACAGATTAGACCCAATGGGATTATTTTGAGAGTTGGAGTCATCAGGGAAGCGTGGCTCAACTGGTTTCGGTGGGTGAAGACTCGAGGATTTCCCAACAACCTGAGTCAAGCTCTGTGGATATAGCTGGGAGATTGTGTCAAAGAGGCTGAGGGGTTAATTCCCTGCTTGCACCCTTGGGAAAGAATGACATCCAGTCAGGCATGGGGAACACGCATCCTTGGCAAGAAGAATGACATCCCTCTTAACTCTGGCTAGGCAGGTTCAACAAACAAGCTTTCTCTAAAATAAAATGATGTTGATGATGATGGTGGTGGTGATGATGATGATGGTGATAATGGTGATGGTGGTGGTGGTGGTGTTGATAATGACAGTAGTGATGATGATGGTGGTGGTGATAGTGACGATGGTGATGGTGATGGTGGTGTTGATAATGACAGTAGTGTTGGTGATGGTGATGATGATGGCGTGGGTGATAATGATGATGGTGATGGTGATGATGATGGTGATGATGATGGTGATGGTAGTGTTGATAATGACAGTAGTGTTGGTGATGGTGATGATGATGTTGTGGGTGATAATGGTGATGGTGATGGCAATGATGATGGTGATGGTGGTGTTGATAATGACAGTAGTGTTGGTGATGGTGATGATGATGGTGTGGGTGATAATGACGATGGTGATGGTGATGGTGGTG
>NW_016107400.1:9681109-9690625 GCF_001604975.1 Cebus imitator | reverse complement strand
TGGTGGTAGGGTGCTGATGATGTTGGCGATGGTAACTGTGGTGGTGATGTTGGTGATGGTGGTGATAATGGTGGTGGTGGCATTGATGATAATGATGCTGATGGTGGTGATGTTGATGATCATGGTGATGGCGGTGATGATGATCATGGTGATAGTGGGGAGGAAGATGTGATGATGTTAAGAGCACTTACTATGTACCAGGCCCTGTTGTAGGCTCTTGTAATATATTAATTAATCCTTGCAAAACTCTAAGAAGTAGGTACCATTATTAGCTTCATTTCACAGACAAGAAAACAGGCGCAGATGGATCTCTCATGATCCCATAGCTGGTGAGTGTGAGTGAGCACACTTTCTCAGGAGAAACAAACCTCTCCCAGGAACCTAAGAGACATGACATATGCACTTTGCTTGTTGCAATAGATTTCATTTGCCATCTGGGAGGAGTGCCCACAGAGCTTAGTGTTTCTGGCTGAAGAGCAAAAGACTCTTGCTAGCTTACCTCACTGATTTCCAGGAGAAGGAGGAAGAAAAGAGGAAGAAAGGCCATGACTTACACTGGTCTCCAGTCCTGCCTTCCTCTTGGCCACTGCAGACTTAGATGCCAGAGTTCCCAAAGCTAAATCTCTCACTCCTTGTTGAGAATCCTTCTGTAGCTCCCCATTCCTGAAAAGTTAAAGCAGGATTTCTTAACCTCAGCATTACTGACATTTCAAGCCAGATAATTCTTTGCGATGGGGACTTTCTGTGCATTGTAGGATGTTTAGCAGAGTTTTAAATCTCTACCCAGCAGATTGCAGAAGCATACCCTTTGTTGTGACAACCAAAATGTCTCCAGACATTGCCAAATGTCCTCTGGAGAGTAAATATAGCCCCCAGATTGGAGGTAGAAGGGGAGATGGAAACCCAAGGCAGAAAGGGCAGCATGAGCAAGGTTTGGAGGTGTGCAAGTATACCTTAGGGAGTGCCAGGGGTGGGGCATGCATTGCAATTCAGGATCATATTACAAAAGGTCTTAAACACAACTTTCGGGGGATGTGGAGCCATTGAAGGATTCCAAAACAAGGACTGAGAGGCTCAACCGTGGATTTTGGAACAATCCCTCTGGCAGCTGTATGGATGGGGAACCGGAAGGAAACACAACTATTGACTGGTGGGTTTGGGGGGCGGGCAGTGTCACAACTTAAGTGAGAGCGGAGACCCAGAGGAGGGGAGAGTCAAGAAGCAGAAGGAGTGTAGGCATGCCAAGATTTTATGGTAGATAAATTCTAATCCTTTCCAAGAATGTAAGGCAAATATAAAGTGTCTGGTCCATGGTAAGTGAATAATATTAATTTCAGCCGGGCGCGGTAGCTCATGCCTGTAATCCCAGCACTTTGGGAGGCTGAGGTGGGTGAATCCCGAGGTCAGGAGTTCGAGACCAGCTTGGTCAACATGGCGAAACCCCATCTCTACTAAAAATACAAAAAATTAGCCAGGCGGGGTGGCGGGCACTGTAATCCCAGCTACTTGGGAGGCTGAGGTTGAACCTGGGAGGCGGAGGTTGCAGTGATCTGAGATTGTACCACTGCACTCCAGCCCAGGAGACAGAGTGAGACACTGTCTCAATAATAATAATAATAATAATAGTCTTCTCCAGTTCTGTGCCATTGTTGACACTGCTCCCTGGGCTGGCTGTGTGCTGCCTCCTTTCCTCAGCCTGCTGAAATCCCCCTTTCCTTGAAGGCCTGTGACTTCCTGAGTGGAGCCTTCATGAGCTTCCAGACAGCCTCCCTCCTCTGTTTGTCCAAAGCACATTGGATAGGTGCTACAATACACTTGCAATTCTAAGTGTCTGTTTTCTCCGTTAGACAGTGAGCTCTTCGAGTGCAGTGACTTTATCTTGTTCATTTATTCCTTGAATCAGTGTTTATTGAACACTTATTATATGCCAGGCACTGTGCCAGATACTGTGATACAGCTGTGAACAACCGTCTTTATCCTCAGAATCTACAGAGGTCATGGCACACTTAAATGCTTATAAATGTTTAGTGAATGAATGAACAAATGGATGGATGGATGGATGGATGGATGCATGGATGGATGGATGGACAATAAAATTCTCAATGTGTCTAGGACCTAGAGAGGTTTAGTGAGTCACCCATGACTCCCCAGGAAGTTGCAGAGGAGGAGCTGAAGCCCCAGACAGGTAAGGGACTAGCTCTTGGCACAACGGGGCTCCAGATTGGATGCTTTTCTAGAAGGTTTTCTATGGTCTGAGACCAACCTCCCCTGTTTGCAGCATGACATCCTGCCAGCTGGCAGTGTTCTTCCTCTTCATCCAGCTGACATTGTTTGTAGTGGATTTGGGTAGCTTGTCTCTCACGTAGATTTGTCCGCTTGTTGCCAGGCAAAAGCCCTGCTTTGCCCCTGGGGGTCTAGCTTCCAACCACTCCTCTCCATTCATATGCTGAGACGGGGCTCCATGCCCCAGGATTGGAGCCTGTGGCCCAGACCCAGGTTGACCGGTACCCCCGTTTCTGTGGACACAGTGCCACAGAGCTTGGTCAGAGGTAAGCATGTTACTTAAATGCCCCAAGGTAGTCCAATCAGAGTGAATCTTGAGACCTTTTGTGGGATTTCTGGGACGAGAGCACTTACACCGTTTTGCACTGAATTTAATGTGGAAGGCATGGAATTTTAATTTAGTTATGATTGGGTGCCATCTTACAACCACCAGGAGAGGGCCTTTTTTAAATAAATGAAAAGGTAGAGAATGCAGTCAAGAGATGGAGACGGAGAAAATAAAACAAGGCTGCAGTGTCCTTGTTTGAGCTCCTGGATCCAGCTGGGCCTGAAGCCTTCTTACCCTGGACATTTTAATCATTTCCTCATGTCAGTTTGTTGAATTTTCTGTCTATAAAAAATTAGAAACAAGGTCTCACTATGTTACCCAGGCTGGTCTCAAACTCCTGGGCTTAAGTGATCCTTCTGCTTCTGCCTCCCAAAGTGCTGGAATTACAGGCGTGAGCCACTACACCCAAATTTTTGATGTTAACTCTTGCAGTCCTGAAGTGGGTGCTCAACCTGTGGCAGGGGATTTTTTTTTTTTTTTGAGATAGGGTCTCACTTTGTCGCCCAGGATGGAGTGCAGTGGCACAATCTCAGCTCACTGCAACATCTGCCTCCTGGGTTCAAGCAACTCTCGTGCCTCAGCCTCCCAAGTAGCTGGGACTGCAGGTGCCTGCCACCATGCCTGGCTATGTTTTTGTTTTTGGTAGAGACTGGGTTTTGCCATGTTGGCTAGGCTGGTCTTGAACTCCTGACCTCAAGTGATCCGCCAGACTTGGCCTCCCCAGGTGCTGGGATTACAGGCGTGAGCCACTGTGCCGGCCAGAGGGGGAAACTTTGTACTGGTTTAGCCTCTAGTGGATGTGAGCAGGAATGTACTGGGGCAAAGCTTTCAACAGAGTATCCCGCACTCCTGCCTCTGGCTTTTTTGCAAGTAGAGGACGATGATATAGCACCAGATTCTTTGAACAAAGGACAAACCAACACATACTCTGGATTGGTAAGTGCATTTCCTAAACGGTATGGCCTCCTGGCTCCAGACATTACCCTTGAGCCCTCTCACAGCCTCTGGCCAAGATCAGTGCCACTCACCCTTGGCGACGTCCTTTGCTGGCCCTTTAGCGTCACTCGTGTCTTCAGTGTTCAACTCATCCTACTGGGATCTGAGTCTTCTTCCGTCTTGTCTCCGGACATTCAGATACACCTCTTGGGAAATGTCCCTCCTTCAGACTGGAGCCAGCTCTGTAACTCAAGAAACTTCCCATGTGCCCTGTGTCATGTAATCAACTGCCTTGTCTGGTCTTCAAACAACACTGTATATTCCCATTTTACAGAAGCTCAGAGAGGTTAAGTAGCTTATCCAAGGTCTCACAGCTAGCAAGTGGCAAGAGCAGACCCCAGCCCATGTGTCCCCTACTTCATAGCCTGTGCCCTCGACCACTCTGCTGTCCTTCCTCTCTGGGATTTCCATCCAGATGCTGCAGCTATGGGCGTCCTTGTCTTGAGCACAGGACCCAGACCAAAATGAGCCACTATGTGATAACAGTTGGTCAGCTCTGACCTGTTCTATCCACTTCAGTAGATGCTGTCAATATCCCACCCTATCTCACTGGCACTTACCATTCCCAGCTTCTTGCTGCAAGCACCTGCGAGTCTCTGCCCAAGGCCATTCCCTGTCCGCAGGAGCCTACTTGGCCTGCTTGGTGGGCAAGGAGGGCCAGAACATGGATGCCCACAGGAGCAGGCTTCAGCCAACGATGGACTGGAATTGGTGGATAGAATCCCGTTTCCTCACCTTGCAGAAATGCATGGGGGATGCCTCTGAGGGTTTTTCTTTTTCTTTTTTTTTTTGAGACAGAGTCTCATCTAGCTGGAGTGCAGTGGTGTGATCTCAGCTTACAGCAACCTCTGCCTCCCAGGTTCAAGCGATTCTCCTGCCTCAGCCTCCCGAGTAACTGGGACTACGGGAGCCCACCTCCATACCCGGCTAATATTTTGTATTTTTAGTAGAGATGGGGTTTCACCATGTGGGCCAGGCTGGTCTTGAACTCCTGACCTCAGGTGATCCATCAGCCTTGGCCTCCCAAAGTGCTGGGATTATAGGCATGAGCCACTGTGCCCGGCCTCTCTGAGAGTTTTTCAAAACAGCCTCCCAGAGGACCCAGCCTTCCCCAGCATTCATCTGCTCATTACTACTCCCTTTATTGACTTTCTTGCCTCCCTATTCATTTCTCCCTCCCACTTACTGGTGCCCTCTGGGACCATATCACAAGGACACTACTGCACTCCAATCTGTGTCTCAGGGTCAACTTCTGGGGAGATCGAATCTGAGCCAGCCACCTCTGTAACATCCTGGATATGCCTCCAGTGGACCACCCCTCCCTAACACTCAGTCCAAAAAAATTCAGGTAGAATTGACTCCACCTCTGGCTGCAAAAGTGGGCAGGTGGTTTTCACGAGTGGGTAATCAGAACACTGCAGTGCTTGGCCTTATTGACTGGGTCAGAGATGGCCATGCGACCTAATAGGAGCTAATGAGATTCTGAGATTTTTCTGGAGCTGCTGAGATAGACAGTCCTTCCACGGGTGTCTATCACCTGTACCACCCACAAGATGCAGGGCTAGAGCTCTAGGAGCCATTCTCCTTAAAACCAGCTTTACTGCCTTTGCTGATTATGAAGATAAGCCATGTTTGTGACAGATTGCCATGACATTCCCATTCTTTACTGCTTCCAGGTCCATGCTTCTTGCCATGTAACCTACAAGCGTCCTCTCACGTTGAGCTCAGCCATGTGACTTGTCTTGGCCAATAGATGTGATGGGACTGAAATTAGCTATGATCAGACCTATTTGCATGTTTGCCATGGCCACGGAAAGTCTGCAGGCTGGGCTAACCCATGGGAGGATAAGAGACACGTGGAGTAGGGGCTTCTCAGTGGTCTCAGCTGAGACCTGTCTAGATCAGCCAGCAGCCAACCTACACAGAAGCCCAGCCAACCACTGCAGTGCAAGCAAGAAACGCTTACTACTGCATCCTGATGAGCACTTTGGCTGCATTATATTAGCTGGATAATTGATTGATACAATACTCAATTAAAAAGTTGAAGCCACACAGAAAAGGATGCAAAATTGAGTGAAGGCTGGGCATGGTGGCTCATGCCCATCACCCCAGCACTTTGGGAGGCTGTGAAGGGAAGATCAGTTGAGGCCCAGAGTTTGAAACCCGCCTGGGCAACACAGCAAGACTCCTCCTTTATTTTCTCTTCTTAATTAAGTGAATATCATCTGAAATCTCAGTAGTAACCACTGGGGACATCCTGATGAACATCTCTCCATATGCACATACATGAACATACACATATACACACCCCACTTATATCAACGGGCTCACCCCATGAACGTTAAGTGGTGCTGAGTGAAATCCCAGCAGTTGGTCATCTTTCCATGTCCACGAATATAGATCAGTGCTCAGCAAACCACATCCCTTGGGCCAAATCTGGCCCACTGCTTGTTTTTGTACAGACCACAAAGGAAGGGTGGATTCTGCATTTTTAAGTGGTTATAAAAAAAAAACCAAGTATATATAGAGTTTCATTGGAACACAACCACACCCATTCATGTACAAATCATCTACATATGGCTGCCCTAGCAATACCATGAAAGGGTAGAGACCACGAGACCCACAAAGCCTAACGTTTACTCTGTGACCCTTTAGAGAAAACGTTTGCCCACCCAAACGTAGATAATAATCACTCATTTACTGACAGCATACAGCTCTACTGTGGGCATTTAACCAACTCCTTATTGACAGAGATTTAGGTTGTTTCCTACTTTTTTTTTTTTTTTTTGAGATGGAGTCTCACTCTGTCCACCAGGCTGGAGTGCAGTGGGGAAATCTAGGCTTATTGTAACTTCTGCCTCCTGGATTCAAGCAATTCTCCTGCCTCAGCCTCCCAAGTAGCTGGGATTACAGGTGTCTACCACCACGCTCAGCTAATTTTTGTATTTTTAGTAAAGAGGGGATTTCACCATGTTGGCCAGGCTGGCCTCAAACTCCTGACTTCAAGTGATCCACCTACCTCGGCCTCCCAAAGTGCTGGGATTACAGATGTGAGCCACCTCACCCAGCTGTTTCCTATTTTTTCTTATTTTAAACAGCACTGTGATGAACATACTTCATGAACACTTATCTTTGTGCACTTGTTTATCTCCTTAGGAAAAATACTGAGATACGGAGTTGCTTCATTCAATTCATGTCATTGAAACAGACAAAACTAATGTACAGTGGTAGAAATGAGATGGGAGGGGCAAGGTCAACTGCAAAGAAGTAAAAGAAAGCTTTCTTAAGAGATGGAAATGTTCTAACCCTTTAGCCTCTCTTCTTCACTTGCCCTGCCATTTGTCCCTTAAAACACATTTGCTGTTTGGTGAGAGAGCTGCTTTATTAGAAATTTATTTCAGCAAGATGTATTGGTTGTCAACAAATGTGACCCTCCACGAAAAGAAGATACAGGACCTCAGAACTGCTAACACAGAATCTGCAAGTTAAAAAATATGCTTTAATGATAAAAATGTATCCTGCTACACACACACGCATGCACACACACACACACACACATACACACACACACCCCTCCTCTCATATCCACAGTCACAGAATTAATGTCCCTTTGGCAAGATGGGGGAGGGTTCTGGGGCAAAGTCATTCATATTGGGATATTATGTCACCTCATGATGACACACTCCCTTTGTTTGTGACAGTGTAGCTGGGAGGAAGTAGCCATGATGAAAGCACTAAGGTTGGGGGTGGAGAGAGGAAAACGGGAAAGGCTAATAAGGTCTCAGGGCAATTGAAGGAGGTTATAGAACGCGATGGTTAAGCAGTCAAAGGTGTATATGACAATAAAATAAGTAGGAGGGAGCCTTGGAAAATAATCGGGCTGGTTTATTTCAAACCCTGTCACCCGGAGCCCTGGGATTCATTCATTCATTCATTCATTCAGTGAATATTTATTGATGCCTGTTATGTGTCATCACATCCCAGGAGCTAGGGACTGCAAAGGTGAACGAAACACAGTCCCTGTTGCTAGAGGAAAGAGAGACCAAATAATTAGGATTCAACTTGGTACTAGGTCTGAGGGGGAAATTTGGGAACAGAGGAGGTTTTCTAGAGGCAGGGTAAACCAAGCAGGCACCTGATGGATGAGCAGGCAGTGGTGAAGGGATGGCACTGGTGCAGGCCTAAAGGGAAGAGCAAGTACTGTGGTATCTGAAATGGGATCAAGGCAGCTGATGGGGGTGGGGGTGACAAGGCAGGGCTCTGACCTAGAACTTTTGGATCAATAGCTTTTAAGCCTTTTTTATTATAACCCATGGTAAGAAATGCATTTTCTCTTTTGGTCCAGTACACAATCTCTTTCTCTCTCTCTCTCTCTCTCTCTCTCTCTCTCTCTCTCTCTCATTTATTTATTTATTTAAGACAGGGTCTCACTTTGTTGCCCAGGCTGGAGTGCAGTGGCACCATCTTTGCTCACTGCAGCCTCAACCTCCCAGATTTAAATGATCCTCCTGCCTCAGCCCCCACAGTAGCTGGGACTACAGAGGTGCACCACCATGCCCAGCTAATTTTTGTTGTATATTTTGTAGAGATGGGGGTTTTGCCATGTTGCTCAGGCTGAACTCCTGAGCTCAAGTGATCTGCTTGCCTTGGCCTCCCAAAGTTCTAGGATTACAGGCATGAGCCACCACGCTCGGCCTCTCTCTCTCTCTCTCTCTCTCTCTGTCTCTCTCTCAATCTCTCTGTCTCTCTCTGCCTCTATCTCTCTCTCTTTTTCTCTCTCTGCCTCTCTCTCTCTCTCTCTCTGTCTCTCTGCCTCTCTCTGTTCCTCTCTTTCACACACACACACACACACACACACACACACACACACACACACGTATCTATCTTTATCTGAAACAAAGATCTACAAAGCAGTTCTTCAAGTTGCAAGCAGCTATTTATTTTGCTATTTTCTATTCTGCTCTATGTTGTTTTCAAAATGCTCATCAGAAGTGAAATCAGCAGTCAAAATTTAGTACACATCATATGATTTCATTTATATGAAATTCTATAACCGGTAAAACTAATATATAGTGGTAGAAATGAGGTGGGTGAGGCAAGGTCGACTGCAAAGATGTGAAAGAAAACATTCTTAGGAGATGGAAATATTCTATGTCTTCATTAGGGTGGTAGTGACACGTGCACATGCCTTTGTCAAAAATAAATACATAAAAATAAGTGCGCATGAGGAAACTTTCTTGGGTGGTGGTGCTGTTCTATATTTTGATAGAGATTTGCATTGTACAGGTGAATGCATTTTGTCAAAACTCATCAAATTGTACACTTAAGATCTGTGGATTTCATTTTATGTGAATTTTACATTAAAAACATGGACAAATGTTGAACTCTAATTGGTGATATGCATGTTGATGTGTTAGAAGGAAGTGTTCTAGTGTCTACAGCTTACTTTTTCAAATGCATCAAAAAATAAGATAGATTGGTGGATGAATAGAGGAATGGAAAGATTGACAGATATGTGATACGGTAGATATAACAAAATGTTAATCTATGTCAAGACAATCCAATGAGGAAAAACTAGTCTTGTCAGTAAATGATAAAGGGGCAACCTGATATCCACACACAAAAGACTGAAGTTTCTGGGTGCTGTGGCTCCCTCCTGTAATCCCAGCACTTGGGGAGGAAGAGGCAGGTAGGCCACTTGAGCCCAGGAGTTTGAGAACAGCTGGGCAACATGGCAAAACCCCATCTCTACAAAAAATACAAAAATTAGCCTGGCATGGTGGCTGTAGTCCCAGCTACTTGGGAGCCTGAGGCAGGAGGATCACGTGTGCCTGGAAAGGTTGAGGCTGTAGTGAGCTCTGATTCCATCAGTGCACTCCACCCTGGACAACAGAGTCAGAGACCCTGTC
>NW_016107400.1:9667604-9681064 GCF_001604975.1 Cebus imitator | reverse complement strand
AGGAATAATGAAGTTGTATCCTTACCTCACACCATACCATATACAAAAATTGACTCGGCTGGGCACAGTGGCTCACGCCTGTAATCCTAGCACTTTGGGAGGCTGAGACCAGTGAATCACCTGAGGTCAGGAGTTTGAGATCAACCTGGCCAACATGGTGAAACCTCATCTCTACTAAAAATACAAAATTTAGCCAGGTGTGGTGGTGCACGCCTGTAGTTTCAGCTACTCAGGAAGCTGAGTCAGGAGAATTGCTTGAAACCAGGAGGCGGAAGTTGCACTGAGCTGAGTTTGCACCATTGCACGCCAGCCTGGGTACAAGAGTGAAACTCCATCTCAAAAAAAAATTTTTTAACTCAAAATGGATCAAAAACCTGTATGTAAGAGCTAATCTATAAAACCCTAAGAAACCACAGATGTAAATCTCCTTGACATTAATTTAGGTGGTAATTTCTTAGCTATGACACAGAAGTAGAAGGAATGAAACCAAAAACAGATAAACTAGACACCATCCAATTTCAAAGCTTTCATGCTTTAAAGGATACCATCAAGAAAGTGAAAAGAAAATCCACAGAATGGAAGAAAATTTTTGCAAGTCATATATCTGATAAGGGAACTATATCTAGAATATACAACAATTGCAACTTAATAGCAATACAACTATCCCCTTTTTTTTTTTTTTGAGATGGAGTCTCGCTCTGTCACCAGGCTGGAGTACAGTGGCATGATCTCAGCTCACTGGAACTTCCGCCTCCTGGGTTCCAGCGATTCTCCTGCCTCAGCCTCCTGAGTAACTGGGACTACAAGTGTGCAACCTCATGCCCGACTAATTTTATTTTTTGATTTTAGTAGAGACGGGGTTTCACCATGTTGGTCAGGATGGTCTCCATCTCCTGACCTCCAGGTCCACCCACCTGGGTCTCCCAAAGTGCTGGGATTATAGGTGTGAACCACCACACCCAGCCAACTATCCAATTTTTAAATGAGCAAAGGACTTGGATAGACAGTGCTCCGAAGATGAAATACAAGTGACCAACGAGGAAGTAAAAGATGCTCAGGCTGAGTGCAGTGGCTCATGCCTGTAGTCCCAGCACTTTAGGAGGCCAAGGCAGGAGGATTGCTTGAGCCCAGGAGTTTGAGACCAGCCTGGGCAACATGGTAAGATCCCTATCTCTATAAAAAACAAAAACAACCGGGTGTGGTGGTGCACACTTGTAGTCCCAGCTACTTGGGAGACGGACCCAGGAGAATCGCTTGAGCCCAGGGTGTCAAGGGTGCAGTGAGCTGTGGTCGTGCCATTATACTCCAGCCTGGGTAACAGAGTGACCCTGTCTCAAATTTTAAAAGGAGCTCAACATCATCAGGGAAAAGCAAATCAAAACCACAATGAGGTGCTACTTTACACTCACTAAAATGGCTATCATCAGATAATAACAAGTGTGGGTGAGGATGTTGAGAGATTGGAAATCTCATATAAAGATGGTGGAAATGCAAAGTGGTGCCACCACTTTGGAAAACAGCCTGGCAGTTCCTCAAATGCTTAAACGTACAGTCACTGTAGACTCAGCAATTCCATTCCTGGGTGTATGACCGAGAGAAGTGAAAACATAGCCACACAAGGATTTGTTTGACCCAAATGTTCATCAACTGATAATGGATACATACAATGTGATCTACCTATACAAGGGACATTATTTGGTAATAAAGAGAAATGAAATACTCATGCATCTGTGATGTGAATGAACCTTGAAAACATAACGTTAAGTGAAAGAAGCCAGACAGGAAGGGTCGCAAATGGTACGATTCTACTCATATGAAATGTCCACAAGAGAAGCAAATCTATAGAGACAGAAAGCAACTGAGTGGTTGCCGGGTCTTGGAAGGTGGGAACAGGAGGGTGAGACACTGATGGTTAAGGCGTCCAGGGTTTCTCCTTGGGAGCATGAAAATGTTCCAAAACTGACTGTGGTGATATTTGCACAAATCTGTGAATACACAGAATCAAATGCAAAGGAATAAATTTGCTGGGTGTAGTGTCAAGTGCAGAGGGCGTGTTCTGTATTTTGATGGTTCTATATTTTGATAGAGATTTGCATTGCACAGATGAATGAATTTTGTGAAAACTCATTATATGATACATTTAAGATCTGTGAATTTCATTATATGTAAATTTTATATTTAAAAAATTATGAACAGGCCGGGCGTGGTGGCTCATGCCTGTAATCCCAGCACTTTGGGAGGTCAAAGCGGGCGGATCACCTGAGGTCAGGAGTTCAAGACCAGCCTGGCCAACATGGTAAAACACCATCTCTATTAATAATACAAAAATTAGCTGGGCGTGGTGGCAGGCACCTGTAATCCCAGCTACTTCTTGGGAGGCTGAGACAGGAAAATCGCTTGAACCCGGGAGGCAGAGGTTGCAGTGAGCCGAGATCACGCCACTGCACTCCAGTCTCAGCAACAAAGAGCAGAAAAAAAAATATGAACAAAAGGTGAACGCTAGTTGGTGACATGAATGCCGAAGTGTTAATTCCAGCACAGGCATTTCAACAAGAAAGCCATTGAATTGTACACTTTACATGGAGGAATCATACGGTTTATCAATTGTATCTTAATCAAGGTGTTTAAAAATGTTAATGTAGGCCAGGTGAGGTGGCTCATGCCTGTAAGCCCAACACGTTGGGAGGCAGAGCCTGGTAGATCACTTGAGCCCAGGAGTTGGAGACCAGCCTGGGCAACAAAGGGAAACCCTGTCTCTTCAAAAAATACAAAAAATTAGCTGGGCATGGTGGCACGTGCCTGTGGTCCCAGCTACTCTGAAGCCTGAGGTAGGAGGATTGATTGAGCCTGGGAAGTCGAGGCTGCGATGAGCTGTGATAGCATCATTCCCTCCAGCCTCAGCGACGCAGTGAGTCTCCATCTCAAAATAAATACATATAATAAATAAAAACGTTTATGTAGGTACGCTGCCAAAAGCATGACTCATAAAAGAACAAAACTGACAAATTGCTCTTCATCAAAATATAACGCTTCTGATCTTCAAATGACACCATTAAGAAAATAAAACAAAGAAGTTGCAGACTGAGAAAATATTTGCAAATTATCTATTGAATCCAAGCCTTGTATCCAGAATTTATAAACAACTTTCAAAATTCAATAACAAGAAAACAAGTCACTGGGCATGGTGGTCCATGCCAGTATCCCAGCTACTCAGGAGGCAGAGGCAGGAGGATCCCTTGAGTCTGGGAGCTAGAAGCGTCAGTGAGCTATTTAATATGATCGCACGGCTGCACTCCATCCTGGGCAGAAGAGCAAGACTCCATCTCAAAAAAAAATTAAAAAAAATCACAAGTCCCACAACAAGAAATCAGCCTGGGGTGATGGCAGAGGACAGTCAACTTTCTGGAAGTCACCAGTGTGGATGAAAATCACAGGGCCCCCCTCAACAGTTAGGACTAGGCCAGACCCTGGATTTCCACTCGACTCTCTGGGTAGGGAGGGTTCCCTGTGATGACAGAAATCAACTTTCTCACCAGCCTTGTCTCTGGGGACACAGCCGTGGGCTCAACTTCATGCATTAGTAAAATCGGAAGGCGTTTCCTGCATCTAAGACAATTGTAGTGTGGAGAAAAATGTATCCATCCCTATTACAGCCGATTTATATATTGGAATTACAGGTAATTTCAACTTATAAACAGGTTCATGAATAGGAAAATGCCCTGATACTTAAAAGTGCAAGTTCAGCCTGGCACGGTGACTCATGACTGCAATCCCAGCATTTGGCAGGCCAAGGCGGAGGGATCACTTGAGGCCAGGAATTCAAGACCAGCCTGGCCAACATGGTGAAACCCTGTCTCTACTAAAAATACAAAATTAGCTGGACGTGGTGACCCATGCCTGTAGTCCCAGCTACTTAGGCGGCTGAGGCAGGAGAACGGCTGGAACCCGGGAGGTGGAGGTGCAGTGAGCTGAGATCGCACCACTGCACTCTAGCCTGGGTGACTGTTGGAAGCAGATGCTGGGTGCTACAAATAAAAATCAGCACTGAGACAAAGAATCTTTCAGCAAAGTAATTTTTCTTCCAGCAGGAAGGGTACTTTCACCAGCCATCTTGCCAGGAGAGTACAACGTACAAAAGAAAAACAGACATATTTACCCTTTACATATTTGGGGTCACCCTTACTGCTGTGTCTGATCTCCACTGGCTGGAGCCAGACCTCACAATTTAAACTAAAACTCAATTGGCTAACAACTTAAACCTTTTCTAAACAGGTGAAAGCAATGGAGGGCTGGGACATGCCTGTGAGCACGACCAGCACAGATATCTTGGTGAAAGTACCAGGACATAGAATGTACTAGGTGCCTGTGAGCATGTTTAACAGCTACCTAGGATAGGGCTTAACAAAGAGATATTAGCAAAAAGCAAGAAGGCTTTGAAGGAAGTTTTTACAACAAACTATTATTTCTAACACTTATGAAACTTTGAAGAGGAACTTCCCTACTTCCTACAGCGACAGAAAGAGACTTCATTAAATAAATAAATAAAATAAAATGCAAGTTTGGACAGCTCTCATTCAGACCCATTTCAGCCTTTTTTAAGAGCTGGTCTTCCCTACCTAAAATGTTGGAGCACGGGATAAAACCTCTGGGTGTCTTCTATCTGCCTTATCTAAAGGCCTCTGTGCTCGGAAGGCGTTTTGGTGAGTGCCCCTCCACTCCCCAGCCCCCAACTCTCCCACCCAGTCTCAGATGAGAACAATAGCTGTATCAGAATGCTCACAGCTCTGGAATGTCTTTCATACTTCTTTGCCTTGTGTAGACCTTTTTCCTCTTTTGTCCACCTGGTGAACTCCTATTCATCCTTCAGTACCCTGTTGACACTGCCCCTTATCTGGGCTTTAAAGTGTATAGGAGCCTTCTTGGATTCCTGCTCCTATGACAGACACAATGTTTTCTTTGTCTGCATTCCCACTAATCTGCACAAACAGCTCCAAATTGAGACCGGCTTTTTCTCTGGATATACGACACACCATAGGAATTTGTTGTTTCAAATATAATTAAGTCTGATGCCAAACCCTCAAGCCCCAGAGGATAATAAATTGCTCTTAATGGTTGTCTGGATTCTCTGTGTGCCTACGGAGAAACAGAGGGTAAAACAGAGGGTAGGGGATGGGGGTGTCCTAGGCAGCACAGACACTTAGAGAGGGCCCTCTGTCTCTATCTGCAAAAGGCGTCATGGCGTAGCATTTTTCAGTCCCATCTGGTCCTGGAAGGTGGGGGCCCTCGCTGCTCCTTCCCAGTTTGGGCACAAGAGCCTGGCAGTGGCTGGGGGGTTTCACATCATGGGGTGCAACCTCCCTTATAGCATCATGCAGTCACTCCTGCCAGGGTCCTGGCGCCTCTTGGGCACTTTGAGGCAACACAGCATTGTCACACACTCCAAAATGCCCCCACCCCCGTCTTCCTAGTTTGGGGGATGTTTCCCCAACTGAGGCCCCAGCTTCTGCTCATGCCCCTCAAGCACCTTCTTCTGTTCTCGTCCTCCCTGGGAGGTTTCACTGGAAACTCAAGTTTGGCCTGGCTGGCCCAGGAGAGGGGGTGAGGGATGCTGTGGCCAGACACTTTCTTGCTGACACCCTATGACTCCTGGATTGGCACTTACTTCACTCATGATGTGGCAGTGATTTATTTTATCCCCTGGGCCTTCCTCTGAGCTATGAGTCTTTTGAGGCCAAGGAAGGTATCACTGAGCTTGGTCTCCAAATGGCCAAGCGTGGGCTTTCTAACTGGGGGCCAAGGGGAAGAATTTTTTTTTTTGCTGGAGTAGGGGTGGAGGCAAGTTTTTATAGCCTCTCTGAGCCTGCTTCCTTGCCTATAAAGTGAGGATTGCAATAATACAGATGTTGTTGGTAGTATTTTTGAGATGAATTAAGCCAGTGCATGTTAACCCTGTAGACAATGTCTAACATGTATTCATAGCACATTTCTTGCTAGCTGTCATTTTTACTTTTCATCAGCATCACTGTTACTTTAGTGGATGTCTGCTTGCCTACCAAGTAGTAGTACTCCGGCTCCTTTTTCCACTACAGAGACTAAAATTGCAAGATACTTACCTCCCCAGTCTCCTTACAGCTGGAGCACCTGTGGGTGACCCAATCTTGGGCAATGGAGCTTGAATGAAAGTGTGCAGGAGGCTTCTGGGAAATAGTTTCCTCTCTGATAAAAAGAGAGAGATAGAAAGAGATTTTTGGACATTGTCTCAGAGGGAGGAGATCCTAGGAGCTGTGGCAGCCATCTTTCGACCATGACGTCAGAGCCAAGGGTAAAAGCCAACATGCTGAAGATGTCAGAGCAGGGGCCTTTATAAGATCATTGAGTTTCTGCCCCAGCCCCGGAAACTCCTACCTTGGAACACTTTGCTAAATTCGATCTGAAATGTCTTTGTTAGGAAATCCATTTTTAATTGGGCACACTGGGATTAGCAGCTGAAAGTATTTGGAAATTTACAACGGGTAACTGCCGGAAGAAAGTAGCCAGGTCCCGATGGAAATCCTGAACTCTGGAGGCCCAGGTAAGTGGGCTTTTGGCGAGTGCCCCTCCACTCCCCAGCCCCCAACTCTCCCACCCAGTCTCAGATGAGAACAATAGCTGGCTGCCAACTTAGGTCACAGATAGGTGATGCTTCTTGGCCTACTCATAGGTGCTTGGCCTCACGGGCAATTCGGCAGTCGGTCTGTGGAAAAGTGAGTACACCAAAAAACAGCACAAAAGGAAGAGAAAGAAGACAGGGAGAGAGGAATCACTCACAAGGGAATGACCCCAAATCCCCAGGCTTTATTTCTGCTGGCACAGCCTTGTTCATTCACTCTGGGACACTCCATCATCAAATTGTCACATGGTTTCAATCTGCTGTGGGCTGGCAGAGGAACCACGGCATATCATCTCACCCGGTTTCGTCAGTATTTTTAACTTAGTTTTTGCCAGGGTATTCATTCCCTTGTGTTGGAGACACTACTCTCTGTGTAGCTCAGAGAAGGGGGGATGGGGCTATGCTTCTCTTATTTCTGGTTAATTTTGTGGCTAGAAAAAAATTTCGTGGGAAAGACGAATGCACAACATATTTTTACCACATCAACTACCGGTCCCATCATGATGCAGGATGTTGCAGGAATCACTGATATGCACCTTGTACAGGTTGATGTCACACTTACTTCTTGGTCTGCAGGTTAAAAACAAGCTAGACATGACGAGTGGTGTTAACACACATTTTAAGGCTGAGTGCAAGAGCTCACGCCTGTAATACCAACACTTTTTTGGGAGGCTGAAGGCGGGCAGATCATTTGAGGTCAGGAGTTCGAGACCAGCCTGGCCAACATGGTGAAACCCCCATCTCTACTAAAAGTACAAGGATTAGCCAGGCGTGGTGGCGGGCCCCTAGTCCCAACTACTCGGGAGGCTGAGGAACAAAAATCGCTTCAACCCGGAAGGCGGAGGTTGTAGTGGGACGAGAAGGCATGACTGCACTCTAGCCTGGGTGCCAGAGTGAGACTCCATCTCAAAACAAAAAAACATGTTAAGGATATGATCACTCTCCTGGAGCCAAGAAATACCATTTCTCGGCTCCAACGTGTGCTCTCTCTCCATTCACATTTCTTTACATGTGATCATGGTTCATCTCTAGTACTGATTCTCCTCTTCCGGTGTCCTTCCCTTTTCGGCCACTCTACTCAAACCACGCTTTCTAGGGTCAACTATGACAGTGTCACCAAACACAAAGCCTTCCTTTTCCCAGTTCTCATGCAATCTTCTCTCTGCAGCTATTCACTCTCCATGAAATGCTCTCTTTTGTTGATTTCCAAGATTCAATACCCACCCTCCCGGTTTCTTCTGACCTTGCTAATCACCACCTCTCACTTCTCATCCTGCCCTCTAAATGGAATCATTCAGGTCCTCTCCTTTTTCCTCTAGCATTCTCCTGGTTCTGTTCATTTATAAGCTACTTTTTTCCCTTCTTGGGTACATGACCACCATCAAAGCTTCCATGATACCTAAGTGCACTAGTCAGTGAATGTTTCCCCTGGATCTATTCTGGTGCTGTCCAATCTGATTTCCCAGACAGATTGGGTGTGTGTTCTTCCAGACCCAGTACAAGCAGAGACATAATTCCATAGCATGGTGAGATTTTTGGTTTTATTTTGTTTTGTAGTGACGTGGTCTCCCTATGTTCCCCAGGTTATACTTGAACTCCTGGGCTCAAGCAATCCTCCCACTTTGACCTCCCAGTGTGCCAGGATTACAGGCATGAGCCGCTGCACCCAGCCCATAGCATGGTGCTGACTACATCTCCGCGTTGGTCATTTAAAATCTCCACATCTAGCCCTGTCCTTTCTCCCATGCCCTAGTGTTTCTTTTGTTTATTTATTTATTTTGGAGACAGGCTCTCACTCTGTCACCCAGGCTGAAGCGCAGTGGTGCGAACTTGGCTCACTGAAACCTCCACCTCCTGGGCTCAAGTGATTCCCATGCCTCAGCCGCCCAAGTAGCTGGGATTACAGGCAACTGCCACCATGCCCAGCTGCTCTTTGTATTTTTAGTAGAGATGGGGTTTTCGCCATGTTGGCCAGGCTGGTCTCAAACTCCTGACCTCAGGTGATCTGGCCACCTTGGCCTCCCAAAATGCTCGGATTACAGGCATGAGCCCCCACACCTGGCCCCCTGCCCTAGTGTTTCACGACCCACACCTTGAGGGCGTTCTCTCACATCCCTTCCCCTCAGAACGCCTAGGACAAAGTCGCTGTCCCTCGCTGAGCTAACTTCTCCTTCCGTGCTCTCAGCCGCAATGAGTGGTGTCACCATCCAGTTAAGCAAGCTGGAAACGCTCTTGTCACTGTTGACTTCCCTGTCTGTCTGTCTGTCTGTCTCTCTTTCCCATTCTCACTTGTAAAACACCGTCACAAGCAGCCATGGGCTGTGCACTCTGCTTCTTTATTTTCCAGCTTTTAGGTTTCGGGGGTACCTGTGCAGGCTTGTCACATGGGTAAACAGTGTGTCGCTGAGGTTTGGGGTACAAATGACCCTATCGCCCAGGTATTGAGCATACTTCCCAATAGGAAGTTTATCAACTCTCATCCCTCCCTCCCTCCACCCTCTAGTAGTCCCTCATGCCTTTTGTTCCCATGTTTATGGCCATGTGTACCAAAGTTTAGCTCCCACTTGTAAGTGAGAACATGCAGTATTTGGTTTTCTTTTCCTGTGTTAATTCACTGAGGATAGTAGTTTCCAGCTGCATCCATGTTGCTGCAAAGGACGTGATTTCATTCTTTTTCATGGCTGCATAGTATTCCATGCTGTGCCCTCCACTTCTGTGCTCATTTATGTATCTGCTTTATCTCCCACTCCTTGCTGCTTCTGCCCTGCTCCAGCCCCCACCCTCCTGTCACCTGAAGTAAAGCCACATCCTTCCAGCTGCTTTCCCTGTTTTTTGGTTGCTTGTGGCAGCCTCTGTATGTTGCCTACTGTGAGGTGAAAGCAACTCCATATTGGATGCTGATGCGCCATGTTGACTTCTGATTCGCCCCAGTTCCAGGAATGCCTCTAAGATTTCTACTTACTGTAAAGCTTGCCCTTCAGTCAAAACAAGCTTGGTGTTATTGTAAACCCATACTAACCATACATCCTGACCTTAGGCAATTTCCCCATAGTGTATAAGCCCTGGTGTTGGGATCTGGAAGGTAGCAGCACAGAGATCCACTGTTTCTTGGCCACTGGATACGTGGCTTCTGTTCACAAGTCCCCCAGTTAAATGCTTCTTCCGAGGCCAGGAACCATGGCTCAAGCCTATAATCCGAACGCTCTGGGGGACCGTGGTAGGAGGATCACTTGAACCCAGGGCTTTGAGGCTGGTGTGAGTAACAGAGGGAGACCCTGTCTCTACAAAACATCTTTTAAAAAATTAGCCAGGTGTGGTGGTGTATGACGTGTAGTCCCAGCTACTTGGGAGGCTGAGGTGGGAGGACTGCTTGAGCTCAGGAGGTTGAAGCTGCAGTGAGCTATGATCACACCACTGCACTCCAGACTGGCTGACACAGTAAGCCCCTGTCTCCAAAAACAACAACAACAAATTTATCTGTGAGGAACTGGGTTGGTCAGCCTCTTTCTTCAGCCTCTCAGCTTCCTTGGCCTCTGGGGTAGATTTGTACCGACCTCCCACCGTGGATCATCTAACAGTATCATTGTACTTCTTCCCTCCCGATTAATTCAGGTCATGATGGCCCACACATGCCTGGAGAATGAATCATGGTTGATTTAAGCCAGAAATAACAATCCCACTTCCCTTTCACAGGTTCTGATTTGCCCAGGCTTCATTGCAGCAAGAGGTGCTGATGTGGTTCAGTTCCAGCCAAGATGTACAGGGGAAATCTGGGAAGAGGCCCATGAAGAGAAAGACCTCCTACCCTGCCTCCTCCCAGGCACCATGATTTTCATCTGTAGCACTGAACACCTGTAAAGCCTAGCTCCAGACTTATCTTTCCTCCAACATGACCCATGTATGTTGGCAGTCACTTCTTATCTACCTTATGCTGGAGCTGGGGGTAGGAGCTTGGGAGTTCAGGGCAGTTACACCACGCACCGTAGCTGGTCTCCGAAGACGGCCCCAAATGAAGCCACCTCGCAGGGTCCACGTTCTTCTGCAGCCCCCTCCACTCTGAATCTGTACTGGTCCTCTGAAATACGTTAACTCACAGAACTAAAAAAAAACAAAAAACAAAAAAGTTGCTGTGCTATTCTGAGTCTAAGCCTGAAGAAGAAGAAGCAGATTCTGATTTTAGACTCTCAGGAGCCCTGAGCCACCGCACAAGAAACCCAGCTGCCCTGGGACCACCATGTTTTGAGGAAATGTAAGCTGACCACAAGGAGAGGCGACGTGGAGGAGAACTGAGATTCTCAGCCAACACAGAGAACCAAGACCCCAGTCTCATGATGTAGTTTCAGCCACTCCAACCAGCCTCCACCCACCTCTGTCCCCTGAGTTGACACCATGGGAAGCAAAGATAAGCTGGGTAAGTTGGGGGTGAAAATGTAACTGCAAATCATGTCTCCCATTCAATCTCAATAGCCTTATCATTTATTTATTTATTTATTTTTGACAGGGTCTCACTCTGTCACCCAGGCTGGAGTATGGTGGCAAAATCATGGCTCGCTGCAGTGTCAACCTCTCCAGGGTCAGACAAGCCTCCCACCTCAGCCTCCTGAGTAGCTGGTACTATAGGCATGCACCACCATGCCTAGCTAATTTTTACATTTTTTGTAGATATGGGATCTCCCTGTGTTGCCCAGACTGGAATCAAACTCCCACAGTGCTGGGAATACAGGTGTGAGCCGCTGTGCCCAGCCAGCCTTCTCTTTCTTGCAAATGACTGCACAAGAGTGTAAATTTACTTTGCGTACACGGGCCTCTCAGCCTGCACTGCCTTTCCTCTGCATCAGTTATCCCATCCTCCAAGGCTCATCCGGAAAGCCCCCACTTCTATAAACCTTCCAGATGATGTCAACTCTGAAGAGTGGGTACTCGGCCCAGCTCTGCAGCAAGTGTGTGCTTTTGCTCACTATGCACCCACCCTCCTTTCTTATTGTAAGAGTACCCTACTTTTGTTTAGATGAATTATCCCCCCACCCTTTAGTGCTACTGTTGTCCTGTTGTCCACTAACTTGTGTCTGGACATAGAACCTTCCTGCCTGAGCCAATCAGTTGTGTCTTCTCTCTTTCTCTCTCTCTCTCTCTCTCTCTCTCCTCTCTCTCTCTCTTTTCTTTCTCTTCCTCTTTCTCTTTCTCTTTTTTCAACAGGGTCTCACTCTGTCACCCTGGCAGTGTAGTGGCTCCGTCTATGACTCACTGCAGACTTGAACTCTGCAGTGGACTCAAGCAATCCTCCTACCTCAGCCTCCCCAGTAGCTGGGACCACAGGCGTGTGCCACCACGCCTGGCTAATTTTGGTATTTTTAGTAGAGACAGGGTTTCACTATGTTGCCCAGGCTGATCTCGAACTCCTGGGCTCAAGTGAACCTCCTGCCTCAGTCTCTCAAAGTGCTGGGATTACAGGGGTGAGCCATTGCGTCCGGCCAGCAGTTTCTTTGTTGATGACACTTACGGATACACGTGTCTTACTTTTTCTTACCAGCTGAGATCAACCCGACCTTAGTCTCCTGACTATGGAGATTCATCTTTGCAACCTACCATGCTGCTGGATGCTTACAAGCCTCTTGAGAAGATTCGTGAGGATGAATGCAAAAACTGAATGAAAACGAAATTTTTGGTTTGTTTTTAAGAGATGGGGTCTCTCTTTGTCACCCAGGTTGGAGTGCAGTGGTGTGATCATAGCTCACTGCAGCCTTGAACTCTTGGACTCAACCGATCCTCCCACGTTAGCCTCCCAGTAGCTGGGACTACAAGAATTGAATTCATTTGTTAAACCAATGTTTTCATTCATCCTATCAAATAGTATCAAGGGCCTTATATGTATTCAGCAGTGTATACTACCGCCATACCCAGCTAACTTACATTTTCTGTAGGGATGGGGTTTCACTGTGTTGCCCAGGTTGGTCTTAAACTCCTGGATCCATGTGAGCCTCTCACCCCAGCCTCTCAAAGTGCTGGGATTATAGACACGAGCCACTGTGCCTGGCTGAAAATGAAAAATGCGGTGAGTCAACTAGTTACTCCCTTTTCAACTGTGGTTTTCTAATCCGTTTTCAAGTGAGGTTTTTTGTTGTTGTTTTTTTTTTCAGATGGAGTCTTGCTCTGTCGCCCAGGCTGGAGTGCAGTGAGGCAATCTTGGCTCGCTGCAACCTCCGCCTCCTGGGTTCAAGCAATTCTGCTGCCTTAGCCTCCTGAGTGCCTGGGATTACAGGCATGTGCCACCATGCCCAACTAATTTTTGTATTTTTAGTAGAGATGTGGTTTTGCCATGTTGGCCAGGCTGGTCTCAAACTCCTGACCTCAGGTGATCCTCCCACCTCGGCCTCCCAAAGTGCTGGGATTACAGATGAGCCACCACGCCTGAACTCAAGTGAGTTTTAATTAAAAGAGATTTAAAAATATGATTGTACCTCGATTTTTATGATGGTGGGGTGGCACATATATATAATATCTACATGTTTCAATCAAATTATGGTCATAACTTCAAAAAATCTTATAAAATGGCAAAGAGTAAAATACTCTGGAAACATCAGAACAGCAACAATACTCACCAAGCTCTCTATTTGCAATAGACACTCTACATAGGTTTTTTTTTTTTTTGAGACAGAGTTTCGCTCTTGTTACCCAGGCTGGAGTGCAATGGCGCGGTCTCAGCTCACCGCAACTTCCGCCTCCTGGGTTCGGGCAATTTTCCTGCCTCAGCCTCCTGAGTAGCTGGGATTACAGGCACACGCCACCATGCCCAGCTAATTTTTTGTATTTT
>NW_016107400.1:9646097-9666524 GCF_001604975.1 Cebus imitator | reverse complement strand
AAAAAAAAAAAAAAGAAAATGAAATACATGCACAGTGGAAATGACTTACAACCTACTCCCAGTGAGAGACAGAGAGAGAAAGAGAAGACAGATAAATGTTACTGTTGGAATAGTCTTTAAGAGCACGTGGTGTAGGATAAGTGAAAGAATCTAAATGTGTTACAGACCAGGCTTCTCAAACATTCACCTGCTCAGAATTCACCTGCAGATCTTGCTGAAATGCAGATTCTGGTTTAGTATGTCGGGACAGGCCTCAGTCAACTCCTGAGATGTCTCAAGCTCCCCGGGGATACCGAGGCTGCTGGAAGAGCAAGTGCAGAAAACTCCTTGTGGGATCAGAATAGCCAACGCAATTCAAGATCTCTTCAATAGCTTCGCTTGGGGATTTTGATGAGCTTGCCCTGAGTTCAGCCTTTGATCAGTTTTATTTGAAAGTCCGTTAGGAAGGCCAGGTGCGGTGGCCACCCAGCACTTTGGGAGGCCAAGGCAGGAGGATCACCTGAGGTCGGGAGTTCGAGACCAGCCTGACCATCTTGGAGAAACTTCATCTCTACTAAAAATACAAAATTAGCCGGGCGTGGTGGCTCATGCCTGTAATCCCAGCTACTTGGGAGGCTGAGGCAGGAGAATCGCTTGAACCTGGGAGGCAGAAGTTGTGGTGAGACAAGATCGTGCCATTGCACTCCAGCCTGGGCAACAAGAGTGAAACTTTGTCTCAAAAAAAATATGTCAGTTAGGAAATCACTGTTACCTTGTATCTTATCTGGAAATCACTTCTCTGGTAGTCTGGTAGCTTCACTATCTTTTTTAGAAAAAGAATCAAGAACATAGACACAAGTGAAACAGATCTGAAACATGAGAACAAGTGTAACAAGTTGTACACACTAAAACTTCTGTGCTTAACTGACACTTAGTTTTATTTCTTTTCTTTTCTTTTTCTTTCTTTTTTTTTGAGACTGAGTTTTGCTCGTTCCCCAGGCTGGAGTGCAATGGCGAGATCTTGGCTTACTGCAACCTCTGTCCCCTGGGTTCAAGAGACTCTCCTCCCTCAGCCTCCCAAGGAGCTGGGATTACAGGTGCCCACCACCACATCCAACTAATTTTTTGTATTTTTAGTAGAGACGGGGTTTCCCCATGTTGGCCAGGTTTGTCTTGAACTCCAGACCTCAGGTGACCCACCCACCTTGGCCTCCCAAAGTGCTGGGATTACAGGTGTGAGCCACCTCGCCCGGCCAGTAATCATTTTTAAAGCTGACCTTTGGGGATTGTCACCATTCCTTTTAAGAGCCACGAGTACGGGGCGATCATTTTTCTTTTTTTTTCCACTACTAACTGTACACATCACCTCTACTAGATCAAACTTAAAATTTCTCGTTTTTTTCTTTTTTTGAGGCAGAGTCTTACTCTGTCGCCGAGGCTGGAGTGCAGTGGCATGATCTCAGCTCACTGCAACCTCCGGCCCCTGGGTTCAATGGATTCTCCTGCCTCAGCCTCCCAAGTAGCCGAGATTATAGGCGCATGACGCCATGCCGGGCTAATTTTGTTTTATATTTTTAGTAGAGCCGGGGTTTCACCATGTTGGCCAGGCTGGTCTCAAACTCCTGACCTCACATGATCTACAGCCTCAGCCTCCCAAAGTGTTGGGATTACAGGCATGAGCCACTGCATCCGGCTTAAACTTAAAATTTCATGAATCCAAAAATTATGTATCTATCACGCTGCTGGGCTTTATATACATATAAAGATGTAGTAAATAGATACTGATGAAGACGATTGTGAAGACAGCTTGACCTGGGCTGTGGAAAACTGGGCCTCTAGTCTGTCTCCGTCTCTATTCACTGCCAGGTACTTTTCAAAAATATGCTTTTAATTCTTTTTCCCTATTTTCACTCTTCCTGTTAGAAATTTGTTTTTAAATACAGAAAAGTAAAAGTGAAAAAGAAAAAAAAAAGGACAGTTGTCTGTTTTTTCCACCATCCAACATGAAGCACTGTTAACATTTTGGCATATTTGACTCGATCCCCTTTTTAAAGCCAATATTTGAAAAATTCAATTTTCAAATCTTTTCAATCCTTAAATTCATTGCTATGTGAATACATAGTTTTATTATTTTAGTTAAAAATTAGAATATTCCAGGCCAGGAGCGGTGGTCCATGCCTACAATCCCAACCACTTTGAGAGGCCGAGGTGGGCGGATTACTTGAAGTCTGGAGTTCAAAACCAGCCTGGCCAATATGGTGAGATCCCATCTCTACTAAAAATACAAAAATTAGCTGGGTGTGGTGGCATGCACCTGTAGACCCAGTTTCTTGGGAGGCTGAGGCAGGAGAATCTCTTGAACCCAGGAGGCAGAAGTTGCAGTGAGCTGAGACTGTGCCACGGCACTTCAGCCTGGGCGACAGAGCAAGACTCCATCTCAAAATAAATGAATAACTACAAATAAAATTAGAATATTTCAAATAAACCTCAAGATTTCTTTATTCTTTTCTCACATCCCAATCTTCTTTTCTCCTTCCTAGAGGCCCTCTAGTTTGAGTTTTATAACAATCTTTTCAATTCTTAAATAGAAAATAATTTTATATGCATATACTTATCTATTGGCAAATTGTAATATTGCCATTTTGCCTGGCTCCAAATTTGCATAAACAGTGATCCTGCTGTATCATCTTTATAGCTTGCTTCGTTCCCACTCTGTGCTCTCAGGATTCATTCACGGAGACACTTGTGCGTTAATTCGTTTCTTTTCATGTTATATGACCTCCAAGGTACATGACTACTTTGCTTTCTAATTTCCTTAGTAATGGCTCTTTAGGAAGTTTCATTTTTTTCCCCCCACCACATTGTTGCAGCAAATCTCAAGCACACAAAGGAGATTTTCTTCAGTTAAATTCCTAGAAGTGGAATTGCTAGATAAGATTTTTCAATTTCAGTAACACCACATACCTCTCCAGAGGGGCTACATATATAACATCCACGGCCCCACCATATACGTACAAGAATGCTGGGCTCTCTTTACCCTTGGCCACACTTTGTCATTCTTATAGGGGAAAAGTTGGTTTCTTTTTCTTGCTTTTATTTCCAACTAATAATGAGGTTAAACATCTTTCCATATATATGAATATATAAATATATATTATATATATTTTATAAATATGTATTTTATATCTATCTCAATATATAGATATCTATAACATCTATCTATCATCTATCTATATTTTTTTTAATACAGAGTCTAGCTCCATCACCAAGGCTGGAGTGCAGTGGCATGATCTTGGCTCAATGCAACCTCTGCCTCCTGGGTTCAAGTGATTCTCTGACCTCAGCCTCCCAAGTAGTTGGGACTACAGGCACCTGCCACCACGTCTGGCTAAGTTTTGTATTTTTAGTAGAGATGGGGTTTCACCATGTTGGCCAGCGTGGTCTCAAACTCCTGACTTCAAGTGATCCACCCGCCTCAGCCTCCCAATGTCGTGGGATTAGAGGCCTGAGCCACTGCTCCTGGCCCCCACATATTTTTTAGCCATGTGAATTTTCTCTTTTGGAAGAGATGTGCTTTTGATTCACTGGTAGACCGAATTTTTTTTTTTTTTTTGTTATATATTTGTGATATAGATGAGCCTGACATTTTCTTCAATTTTGCTGTTCTCTTTTTGGTACTGAAATTAGACTCGTCTCATAAAATGTGTTGAATAGCTTTCTCAATCTTGTTCATATTCCAGTGAATTTTGCATAATACAGTCTTTTTGTGTGTGCTGATCATGCCAGTAAGGCTTTCTTGTTCTGGACATTTTAGGAGGTGAAGCAGATGCTGTACTTCCAGTTTAATTTCATCAGTGCTAATTACTCTTAAAGGCAAAATCGCAATTACTTTTGCACCAACCTAATACTTTTCTTCTTGCGCCAAGTTTTGTAATCTGTATTTTTGTTAAAAATTACCTCTTTTCTAATTTTTCCAATGTATTGGCATAAAGTTCATAGTATACTTTTGTGCTTTCTAAAGTTTTTACTCTATCTGGTATGTACTGTTTGCCATTTATCATATTGTTTGGACCATTCTCTTGATCATTCTTACATGAAGTTTTTCTACTTTATTAGTCGTTAACAGAACACCAGCTTTTGGTTTCTATCATCAACTTCATTTTCTTTTGTTCTTTGTTTTACTCATTTCTGCTTTTTCATTCTTATTTCCTTCCTTCTGCTTTCTTTGGGTTTGTGTGGTTGTTATTTTCTACCTTTTAACAATTGGCTCCTTTACATTTTTTCTTACTTTGTAAGAAGTATACTTAAAGCTATTAGTCCCCCATTATTTTTTTTGTTTGTTTGTTTGAGACGGAGTTTCACTCATTACCCAGGCTGGAGTGCAATGGCGCGATCTCGGCTCACCGCAACCTCCGCCTCCTGAGTTCAGGCAATTCTCCTGCCTCAGCCTCCCAAGTAGCTGGGATGACAGGTGCCTGCCAACCACGCCCAGCTAATATTTTTTTTTGTGTGTGTGCTTTTTATTTTTTATTTTATTTTATTTTTTTTTGAGACGGAGTTTCATTCATGTTACCCAGGCTGGAGTGCAATGGCGCGATCTCGGCTCACGGCAACCTCCGCCTCCTGGGTTCAGGCAATTCTCCTGCCTCAGCCTCCTGAGTAGCTGGGATTACAGGCACGCACCACCATGCCCAGCTAATGTTTTGTATTTTTAGTAGAGACGGGGTTTCACCATGTTGACCAGGATGGTCTCGATCTCTTGACCTCGTGATCCACCCGCCTCGGCTTCCCAAAGTGCTGGGATTACAGGCTTGAGCCACCGCGCCCGGCCTAGTCCCCCATTATTATCATTATTATTATTATTGAGATGGAGTCTTGCTCTGTTGCCAGGCTGGAGTGCAGTTGTGCCATCTCAGCTCACTGCAGCCTCTGCCTCCTGAGTTTAAGCGGTTCTCCTGCCTCAGCCTCCCAAGTAGCTGGGATTATAGGCCCCCACCACCATGCCTGGCTAATTTCTGTATTTTTAGTAGAGATGGGGTTTCGCCATATTGGCCAGGCTGGTCTGGAACTCCTGACCCCAGGTGATTTGCCCGCCTCAGCCCCTCAAACTGCTAGGATTACAAGCCTGAGCTACTGCGCCTGCCTAATTATTTAGTTGGATCCCACATGTTTTGTTATGTCAGGTTTTCATTTTCATTTATTTCTAAATATTTTAAAATTTCCATATTAGTTTTTCTTAATCTGAATGTTTTTAAGTGCCTAAACATGTGTTCTTTTTCTTTTAAAAATGTATGATAAAATATTTCAACGAAAAAAAAAGGTCTAAAAAATATAATGCCTGTGTACGTGGTCCTGTACTTAACTCCTGACTTAAGAAATAAAACTCAAATGTATGCTTATAATTTTTAATTTTAATTTTTTTGAGACGAAGTTTTGCTTTTGTCACCCAGGCTAGAGTGCAATGGCATGATCTCAGCTTACTGCAACCTCCGCCTCCCGGGTTGAGGCAATTCTCCTGCCTCAGCCTCCTAAGTAGCTGGGATTTACAGGTGCCTGCCACCACGCCCAGCTAATTTTTAGTAGGGACTGGGTTTCATCATGTTGGCCAGGGTGGTCTCAAACTCCTGACCTCAGGTAATCCACCTGCCTCGGCCTCCCAAAGTGCAAGGATTACAGTCGTGAGCCACTGCACCCGGCCAATTTTTAATTTTTGAAAATTTGTAAGTAATAGATGCACCTGGTTAAAAAACAAAGTTCATTCTGACTTCCTGGCCCCTTCCTCAGAAGCAACTGCAGTTACTAATTTAAGGTGTATTGTATCTACATCTTTTTGGCTCTCTTTTTGCTGTTGATGTTTAATTTTACCGCATTGTGGTTCATGAATGTGGTCTATAGATTCTCTGGAATTCATTGAAGCTTCCTTTTTGGCCCAGTACATAGTCAATTTCTGTAAAGAATAGATATACCAAAGTTTTTTTTTTTTTTTTTTTTTCCCTAAAATACAAGCCTGATCGCATCGCTTACTTTTCATAAGCTTCTGTGGTCTTCTGGTGAAAAGAAAAACGCCCTCAGCGCATTATTAGTCCCAAAGCTTCCTCTCTAGCCAAGGCCTTGGCCACCTGCCTTGTGTTCAACACACTGATGTACTCATAGCTCTCATGCATTGTAGGGTCAGCTTTGAGAAGAACAATTTGAACTATCAGAGCTGTCCAGGAACAGAGAATCCAAAGTCTGGTACTTCAAATGTCCTAAGAAATACTCATGGAGCCCAGTAGGGAATGGGCCACCCTCTGAGACATACTGAGGCAGGACCGCCACCCGGTAGAGGACCACTCTGCATGGTGAACTCCGATCCTTGCTCACTACTTGCTCCTGCTGAACCATTCACCTCACAGAGGCCTCTGATTGCTGTGCTGCTTCTATTTTAATTGTTGCCAGATCCACAGTGGATCAGTTGAAAGTAGCATTAACCAGTCACTCTGCCTTCTATGAATCAGTTGCTTATCCCCAGCCCACTTCAGTATGAATCCAGGCTGAGCTTCTGCTGTGAAGCCCCCAGGATGGGGATGGGGGCGCTGAGGGAGGTATCAGATTGTCATCGCTCCACATTTCTGGGTTTCAACCTCAGCTAGAAGCTCATCTCTGCATTGTCATCAGCATCTCTTCCAAATCTTTTGACTCGTTCCCCTTAAATCCCTTAGCATCTCCTTAGCACCCCCTGACCTTTTTTTTGGAATAGGTTGGCATGCAGTGGCACCATCCCTCAAACTTAACCTCAACTGCAGCCTCAACTTCCTGGGCTCGACCTCCCAGGCTCAAGCTGTCCTCCCACCTCAGCCTCTGAAGGAACTGGGACTACAGGCACATGCCACCACACTCGGCTAATTTTTAAGTTTTGTTGTAGAGACGAGGTCTTGCCGTGTTGCCCAGCCTGGTCTTGAACTTCTGACCCCAAGCAATCCTCCTACCTCAGCCTCCTAAAATGCTGGGAATACAGGTGTGAGCCACCGTACCAGGCCCTGTTCAGCTCTTTTATTTAGCAGAATGATACTGTTTGCTACTTTATGGAGAAAACAGAAAACATCGGGAGTGAGCGTTTAGCCACTTTCCTCTCCTTTCCCTCTGTTTCAGAAGTGTCTCTTTCATCTCTAGATTAACAGTAATCCTGTCTCCATACACCTCTGACACCATCCCTTTTTGTCTCTCCATTTTTTTTTTTTTTTTAAGACAGAGTCTCACTCTGTTGCCTAGGCTGGAGTGCAGTGGCATAATCTCAGCTCACTGCAACCTCTGCCTCCTGGATTCAAGCAATTCTCCTGCCTCAGCATCCTGAGCAGCTGGGACTACAGGTGTGTAAAACCATGCCCGGCTAATTTTTTGTATTTTTAGTAGAGATGGGATCTCACCATGTTGGCCAGGCTGGTCTCAAGCTCCTGACCTCAAGCGATCCACCTGCCATTGCCTCCCAAAGTGCTGGGATTACAGGTGAGAGCCATCGCAACCGGCTGTCTGTTTTTATGGATTATTATCTCTGCTCCTGAGTCTTCAAGTCTTCCCTTCCCAAGCCACACTTCCCAAAAGAGCAGTCAGCATCCCCTCTCCACTTCTCGGCTTCCATTCTTCACTCTCGAAGTTCAGTCTGGCTTCCTCTCCCCTCTATTAAGATGGCCTTTGTTGGTCATCAAATTCTAAATTGGTGGTGCATCTTTCTTGACCTCTCCAGAGCGTTGACGATTCTGACCACACCCTCCTTCTCAAAAGCCTCTCTTCCTAGGTGCCTCTGATACCACTTTCACAGCATGTGATCTATAGATTCTTGAGAATTTCTTGAAACTTCCTTTGTGGCCCAGTAGTCAATTTCTGTAAATGCTCCAAGCATGTTTGTAAAGAACAGATCTACCCAAGTTCTTTTTCTAAAATACAAACCTTCTCTCATTTCTTCCTTGTCTTCCATCACTTTTGTGGTCTTCAAGTGAAGGACCAACCCCCTCCGTCCTGAATCTTTATTTTCTATCTTTTTTTCTTGACCCTTTGATCTTGAAATGCAGGTGTTCCCAGCATTTTCTATTCTTTTATTGCGTCCCCTTTTATGCTTCATGAAAAGGGATGACCTCTCCCAAGCTCTGAGCAAGTGCTGCCATGGAAGAAGGTGGGCCCACTGCTGCCAGACTTCCCCACTTTTCCAGAGCAGCTAGATTCAGATACAGTAGGGATTTCTTTTTTTTTTTTTTTGAGACAGAGTCTCGCTCTCTTGCCAGGCTGGAGTGCAGTGGCACCATCTCAGCTCACTGCAACCTCTGCCTCCCGGGTTCAAGCGATTCTCCTGCCTCATCCTCCCGAGTAGCTGGAACTACAGGCGTGTGCCACCATGCCCAGCTAATTTTTGTATTTTTAGTAGAGACAAGCTGGAGGCTGCAAGATGCTGACTCTCTACAAATTGCTTCTGGGAATAACATCACTGCTGTAAAACCTAAAATCAGTGCTTGAGATATTTTGCAGACCCTGTGTTCTGATGCACCAGCTGACGCCACCCAGCCCTATAATCTGGCTCATCTGTTCTTATGGCGCTAACCCAGGAACTGACTCAGTGCAAGAGGATAGCTTTGACTCCTTTCATTTGTGATCCAACCAATCCACACTCCCTAACCCCTAGACCCCTACCCACCAAATTATCCTCAAAAACCCCGCATTTCCAGGGAGAGTGATTTGAGTAATAATAAAACCATGGTCTCCTGTACAGCCAGCTCTGTGTGAATTAAATTCTTTCTCTATTGCAATTCCCCTGTCTTGATAAGTTGGTTCTGTCTAGGCAGCAGGCAAGGAGAACCCATTGGGTGCTCATAAAATGGCAGAATATTTGCATATAACCTATGCAAATCCTCCAGTATATTGAAAATCATATTTAAATTACTTATAGTACCTAATAGAATGTAAATACTATGTAAATAGTTGCTACGCTGTATTGCTTTCAGAATTTGTATTATTTTTATTGTTGAACAAGACAAATATTGTTAACTATGTATAAAATACAATGTTTTTTATTGTTTTCCCTCACAAATATTATCCATCCACAGTTGGTTCATTCTGTAAATGGGGAACCTGTAGACATAGAGGGTTGACTGTACTTTGTCTTGTGACTCAGAGCTACTGAGTTTAAGGCCCAGGATTCCATGTTGACCATTCAGCTCCAAAGCTCAAGCTTTATTTTCTTTTATTTTTTTGTCTGAGATGGAGTCTCGCTCTGTCGCCCAGGCTGGAGTGCAGTGGCCCGATCTCGGCTCACCGCAACCTCTGCCTCCTGGGTTCAAGCGATTCTCCTGCCTCAGCCTCCTGAGTAGCTGGGATTACAGGCATGCACCACCACGCCTGGCTGATTTTTGTATTTTTGGTAGAGATGGGGTTTCACCATGTTGGTCAGGCTGATCTCAAATTCCCAGCCTCGTGATCTGCCTGCCTTGGCCTCCCAAAGTGCTGGGATTACAGGCGTGAGCCACCATGCCCAGACAGCTCAAGCTTTTAATCACATTACTGCTTTCCCACTCAGTAGATGAAACTAAGTCCAAAGAGGTTAAGAGGCTGTCCAAGATCACAGTGGTGGTAAGTGGCCAAGCCCGGATTTGAGCTACCCTCTCAGAGACAGACACCTGTAGCTACTGCTGTTCTATATTAGTTACCTGTCTCCCTTGCTAGGCTGCGTCCCTAGCTCTCAGACTAGGGATAGAATGCAAACGTTTGGAAAATTAATGTCTTGAAGATTCAAAGCAGTCCATTCACTTCCAGGAGTAATTTCACTTATCTTCTTACAACAATCCCTAGATAAGATAATAACATTTCATCAGCACTCCCGTGTGAGGCTTTTCAATGGCTATGCTAAGCACCTGATACAGGTATTGTTATCTCTTTTTTTTTTTTTTTTGAGACGGAGTTTCGCTCTTGTTACCCAGGCTGGAGTGCAATGGCGCGATCTCGGCTCACCGCAACCTCCGCCTCCTGGGTTCAGGCAATTCTCCTGCCTCAGCCTCCTGAGTAGCTGGGATTACAGGCACGTGCCACCATGCCCAGCTAATTTTTTGTATTTTTAATAGAGACGGGGTTTCACCATGTTGACCGGGATGGTCTCGATCTCTTGACCTCGTGATCCACCCGCCTCGGCCTCCCAAAGTGCTGGGATTACAGGCTTGAGCCACCGCGCCCGGCCAGTTATCTCTTGCAAATCTCACCGACAGTATTTTGCAAGGACAAGTATCCCCATTTAATGGAAAAGGAAACAGGCTTAGCGGCTCAGTGACTGGCCCAAGCCCCTGCAACTAGTAGGTGGCAGAGCCAGGATTCCAGCTCAGGCTATCTGACCACAGAGTCCACTTTTTTTTATTTTCAGTAGAAGTCTTGCTCTGTCACCGAGGCTGGAGTGCTGTGGCCGGATCTGGCTCACTACAACCTCTGCCTCTCGGGTTCAAGCGATTCTACTGCCTCAGCCTCCTGAGTAGCTGGGATTTACAGGCACACACCACTACGCCCGGTGAATTTTTAGTAGAGACAGGGTTTTACCATGTTGGCCAGGATGGTCTCGAACTACTGACCTCAAGCGATCATCCCGCTTTGGCCTCTCAAAGTGCTGGGATACAGGCGTGAGCCACCGCACCCGGCCCAGAGTCCACAGTTTTGACGTCGAGGCCACACTGTCAGTTCCGCAGATGGGGAAACTGAGGCCCGTGCAGGGCACAACATTGTGCTGGCGGAATCGTAGCCATTATGGGAAGCACGTGCTGTACGAAGGTTCTTCCTCTTTGGTCGGGGCAGTCATTGAGGTGCAGGGAGCGGAGGACGACAAGTGGAAGCCCTTCCCATTATTAAGGATCAAGAACCGCGCGGGAATCTGCGTAATTTTGGATTTAACCCCCGAGGCGGAAACAGCAGGGCACTGGCGCTAGGGGAGAACCGGAAGTGCGTCACTCTATGGGCGGGAGAATCAGCTGCAGGCCACCAATGGGAGCGCCGCGTTCGCGTTCGCCCCGCCCCAAAGGAAGACGAGTCCGCCTGGCAGCAGTAGCAGCTAGAGCAGTTCGGGCTGCGCTTGGGCGCCCTGGTGGGTAATGCGTGGCGCGAAGGGCTAGAGGGGAAAGAGGGACTTCGAGGAAGGCGAGGGGAGGACGGAATATGGGGTAGGCGAGACAGGGAGTGGGGTCCGGCCCCGGTGTCGGCCCCCGTGGGCTGTGAAACTCGAGGACGGGGTCTTGGAGATTCTCCCTTTCCTGATGGGGAAACTGAGGCCCAGAGAGGGGCCGCAGAGGGCCGCGGACTGGGATTTCCTTCCGCAACACACAAGCAGGCATCTAAAAATCGTACTATTAAGTGAAAAATATTTTTAATCGTAATTAAGTACGATTTAACAGGTAAAGATACTTTTCATCGTAATAGGTGAAGAAGCAAAATATAAAATTTGATTCAAACTGTGGTTACATCTATGGCCTTTGCCGACCACCCTCTCTGTGCGTCCCGCCGCTCTCCATGCTCCCCTCTGTTTTGTGTACGGCGTTTCTTACTTGGCACAAGTCCACAGCCCCTTGTGTTAAAGCCCCGAGGCCAGATGCTTTTAGAATCAAGGATTTCTGGGAGTTTGGAAAGATGGTGCTTACGTTCTACGTTCGGTTTCACCCTCAGCGGGGGGAGCAGCGGTTTATAATCAAATACGCGACTCTTTCCACAACTGAAGATATGCATATATTTACACTGTTGGGATAAATAACCATAGATAGCCTCCCCTTAAGCCAGGTCAGGTTTTCCAACTTAAGAAAAGTTTTGCTTTCAGACTTTTTTTTTTTTTTTTTTTTTTCCCCCTGCACCTGATCATCCATTAGTATTCAGACCTTTTTAGATTTGAGGATTGCAGATTGAGGGGGACGTGGATCGTAGCTGTTCTGTGCACTCACCATTCTCGCTCTCGCTGGATTGAGAGTGTCTTGGGAACAAGAACTGCGCTTTTGTGTGGTCACATCTATCTCTGCCACCAACGCTTGTATGTCACCGTGTGCCCCCTTAGCCTCAGTTTCCTCTTCTGTAAGATGGGGTTAGTTATCCTTTGCTGTAAGGGTGTTCTGGTTAGGGTTAAATGAGGTCGAGCATGTGAAGCACTAGAACGGTTAGCACCTGCAAGGATTGTATGACTGAGATTTACTTATTTCACAAACATTTCTATTTTAAAATTATTAAATTTAAATAAGTAAATTATTAAATAGATAAATTTAAAAGTAATAAATGTATTTCTTAAAATGTGGGTGACAGGAATTTTAAAGATTTAAATAATGCTTCAAAAGCCTTAGAATAAGAAAAGTTTTTTAAAATTAGTTTATCTGTATGTCTGAACTCTTGAAACTTACGGCTAAAACGCTAGGATTTGTTTGCAGGTTACAGAGAGATAATTCTGCTCTAAATTGTCTAACACAAAAACAAAACCTGCCAACCTAGGTTACACATGAGATTAAAACCAATTTTTCTCTCATTTTTTTCCCCTTTTTTTCTTTTGCTGTCCACATTGTACTGTTATTTTATGAGCCCCAGTTTTCTGGGCTTAAAAAAAAATTATTTCTAAACGTTGAATTTAGGGAGCTTTTGTTTTTGAATAAAAAAGCATAAACTTTTTTCTTTTTTTTTTAAATCTCTTCATCCAGGAAAATACATTGAAATCATGCTGCTGAGCCTCTAGCTTCTTTGATGTTTTCTTTCAATATTCTTTTATCATAAATTTTTAGCATTTAAAAATTTACTGATGTATATTTAAAGTCAAACTTTAATCAAAATTTATACATATATATATGTATATATTTTTTGAGATGGAGTCCCGCTCTGTCACCCAGGCTGGAGTGCAGTGGCTCACTGCAACCTCTAGTTCCTGGATTTAAGCGATTCTCCTGCCTCAGCCTCCTGAGTAGCTGGGATTACAGGCATGCGCTGGCACACCCGGCTAATTTTTGTGTAAAATAAATTGACTTAAGTAGGTAATACATGTCTATGGCTAATCCCGCCCCTTTCCCCACAGTCTCTCCTCATAGAGACAAGGGACATTACATGCATAAACAAGCCTTTGCTTTTCTTTCTTCTACTTTCCCACCTCTATTCCACTAAATTTTCCACTGAATTATCTTGTACTGTACTCATTCTCCTTTACATTTATTTTGGCTGTTATTTAACGTATTCACATTAATTTTCTTTTGTAGCGAGTGGATCTTGCTGTGTTGCCCAGGCTGGTCTTAAACTCCTGGCCTCAAGTGATCCTCCTGCCTTGACCTCCTAAATTATTGAGATTACAGGTGTGAATCACCATGCCCAGCCCATCACATTCAAAAACATTGTATGTAACATCCCTATACAATTGTGTGGAAGTGTAAGTTTGAAGAACAAAAATAAAATGAACACTCATGTACCTGCCACCAAGTTAAGAAATAGACATTTTCATATCCCCTGACCCCCCCACCGAATCCTGCCTTCTGTCCTCAAAGATAATCACCGCCCTGAATGTTGTTTGGCTTTGTGGCTTTTACGATGTATGCATTCATTTCTAATGAATATAATGCATGCTTTTGCTGAAATTTTGTTTTAATATAATAGGATCCTAAAATATATTTTGGGTGAGTGACTTGTTGCATATAACATTATCTTTCGGAGAAGCATGTGTGTTGACGAAGGGAGCTTTATCTTCACTGCCGATTTGAATTCTCTAGGGTGATGATATTGTTTTAATGTAGTTCTTCAGTTGGTAGGCATTTATATTGTTGCCAGACTTGTTATTCGGTAAAAATATATTTCCTAGGGCAAATGTGGAAGTTTCTGTAAGGCATATACCTAATAAATAGTAGATTTCTGGGGATATGCAAATTTGCTAGTAATATCAACTGTTCATCTGAAATGGTTACAAGAATTTATACCCAGCCGGGCGTGGTGGCTCACACCTGTAATCCCAGGATTTTTAGGAGGCTGAGGTGGGTGAATAGCTTGAGTTCAGGAGTGTGAGACCAGTTGGGGTAACATGGTGAGACCCCCCAAAATACAAAATTTAGCTGGGCGTGGTGCAGTGTGCCTTTAGATGCAGCTACTGGGGGACTGAGGTGGGAGGATCGATTGACCCCTCAAGGTTAAGGCTGCAGTTCGCGTTGGCCCCGCCCCAAAGGAAGAAGAGTCCGCGTTGCAACCGTAGCTGCTAGTGCAGTCTGGGGCTGCGCTTGGGTGCCCTGGTGGGTGACGTGGGGAAAGAAGAGGGACTTCAAGGAAGGGGAGGGGAGGACGGAAGATGGGGTGGGCGAGACAGGCAGTGGTATCCAGCCCCGGGGTTAGTCCCTGTGGGCTGTGAAACTCTGGGACGGGGGTCTTGGGGTTTCCCCTTTCCTGATGGGGAAACTGAGGCCCAGAGAGGGGCCGCAGAGGGTAGTGGACTGGGATCTCCTCCCGCAACACTGCGTCACTTCAGTCTAGCCTGAACAATACTGTGTCTCAAAAAAAAAAAAAAAAAAAAGAATTTGTACTCTTCTAGCAGCAGATGAAAATTTCAGCCTCAGCCATTCTTTAAAAATTTTTGTCTGTCTGGTGGTTGCCAAGACATTCCTTCACTGTGGTTTTAATAATCATTTGTCTGATGACATCAAGATTGAGCACCTTTTTTTCGTATTTATTTATCATTTATGCATCCCCTTTTTGTAAATTTCTGTTGCCCATTTTTCTTTTACAGTTGTATTTTCCATCCTGATTTGTAGGAATTCCTTATACATTCTGAATATGAATCTCTTGTATTGTGTAGCTTATGTTTGTTTCAGATACCCTCCAGTTTGTACCCCTAACCTCCACCTTTCTGGCATTTTTGGTAAATAGAGGTTCTTAATTTTAACACAATTCAAATTTATCAGTATATTCCTTTATGACTGTACTTTTTGTATCTCTTAAAGAAAGCTTTCCCTACCCTCAGGTGGTACATGCATTCTCTATACTGTCTAAAAGTTTTATAGTATTTTTCTTTATTATGACCTTATCCCTTCAGAATTGATTTTTGTGTATAGTGTGAGGTAAGAATCAACTTTTATTCATTTTTTTCACATACAGATAACAAGTTTTCCTGGCACCTTTTATTGTAAAGATTGCTTTAATCCACCATCAAGTATCTATATATGTATACCTTTCTGTTTCTGAGTTCTCTCTTCTGTTCCACTGATTAGTCTTATTTGCCTGTCTCTGTGCCATTACCATCCTTTATTCATTACTCTAGCTTTATAAGAAGTGTTTTGTTTTTAGGCAGGATCTCACTCTGTCACCCTGGCTGGAGCGCAGTGGTGCAATCGTGACTCACTGTAGCCCTGACATCTCGAGCTGAAGCAGTCCTCCCACCTCAGTATCACGAGTAGCTGGGACTACCGGCGGGCACCGTCCTGCCCAGCGATTTTTAAAAAAATTTTTATTTTTAGTAGAGACGGGGTCTCACCGCATTGCCCAGGCTGGTGTTACACTCTTGGGCTCAAGTGATCTGCCCACCTCAGCCTCGCAAAGTGTTGGGATTACAGGCACACACTACCACCCCTAGCCAATAGGAGAAGTCTTTATAGCTGGCAGGACAAGTCCCCCTGCCTTTCTCTTCTCCCAGAATGTCTTTGCTGTTTTCCCTTTGTGTTTTCTGTGTAAATTTTTAGAATCATCGTGTCAAATCACATACACACATACACAAAGCCTGTTGGGATTTCGATTGCAATTGCTTCGATTCAGTTGGGTCAGTTTGGTTTTTAAAGTGATGACTGTCAGCATTTCATTTTTCCGTATGATGTTTGCTGCAGGTATTTTTTATAGATGTCACTTAGTAGATCAAAGATGTTTTCTTCAATTCCAAATTTGTTTTTGGTGTAAATACGTGTTGAATTTTATCAGTTGTATATCCTGCATTTATTAAGATGATCATGTGCTTTTTTGAAACACACTTTTATTTTAGGTTTGGCAGTCATGTGAAGGTTTGTTAGATAGGCAAATCATGTCATGGAGTTTCTTGTACAGCTTATTTCATCACCCAGAAATTAAGCCCAGGATGCAGTCGTTATATTTTCTACTCTTCTTCCTCCCACCCTCCACCCTCAAGTAGACCACAGTGTCATTTCCTTCTTTGCGTTCATAAGTTTTCATCATTTAACTTCCACTTATAAGTGAGAACATGTGGTATTTGGTTTTCTGTTCCTGTGTTAGCTTACAGAGGGTAATCATCTTCATTTTCATCCACGTTCCTGCCAAAGACATTATCTCTTTCTTTTTTATGGCTGCATAGTATTCCATGGTGTATATGTACCACATTTTCTTTATCCAGTAGCCTGTCATTGATGGGCATTTAGGCTGATTCCATGTCTGCTATTGTGAATAGTGTTGCGATGAACATTCCCGTGCATGTGTCTTCATGGGACAATATTTATATTTCCCAGTAATGGGGATGCTGGGCCAAATGGTAGTTCTGCTTTTAGCTCTTTGAGGAATCACCACACTGCTTTCCACAATGGTTTAACTAATTTACGCTCCCACCAACAGTTTGTAAGGGTTCCGTTTTCTCTGCAACCTCGCCAGCATCTGCTAGTTTTTGACATTTTGATAATCACCATTCTGACTGATGTGAGATGGTATCTCATTGTGGTTTCGGTTTGCATTTCTCTAATGATCAGTGATACTGAGCTTTTTTATTCCCATATGCTTCTTGGCCTCGTGTATGTCTTCTTTTGAAAAGTGTCCTTTGCCCAGTTTTTAATGGGGTTGTTTTTCTCTTGTAAATTTAAGTTCCTTATGGATGCTGGATATTTAGATCTTTGTCAGATGCATAGTTTGCAAATATTTTCTCCCATTCTGTAGGTTGTCTGTTTACTCTATTGGTAGTTTCTGCTGTGCAGAGTTCTTAAGTTTAATTTGATCCTATTTGTCAATTTCTGCTTTCATTGTGATCGTTTTTGGTGTCTTTGTTGTGAAATCTTTGTCCGTTGCTGTATTCAGGATGGTATTGCCAAGGTTGTCTTGCAGGGATTTTATAGGTTTTAGGTCTTGCATTTAAGTCTTTAATCCATCCGGAGTTGATTTTTGTATGTGCCATAAGGAAGTCATCACAAGGCTATTAGAACATTAATCCTAGTGATTGCTCATCTCCCATTTATGTTATTATTTTTGTGTATTTTAATTTTTAAAAAACCTCATTCTTTTTGCTGTTGTATTAAAAACTTTTTTTTTTAAATAGAAGCATTTCTTCAGATTTTTGCTGTTTTATACAATTAACTTGGATTTAACCATATATTTACCAAAGTTTTTTGCTCTTTATTCTGCCCTGCATTTTAGAGCTTCCAACGTGCCTCACTTTCTTTCTTCCTGAACCACATGCTTTGGAATTTCCTTTAGGGAGCATCTCCTCACTTGCTCCTTCAGTTTTTCATTGTTTGGAAATGTTTTTGTCTTACTCTCAGTCTTTAGCTGGATAGAGAATTCTCTGCTGAGACACCCCCTGCCAGCATAGGAGATATTTTTCCGCTGTGACCGACTTCCATAGCTGCCATTGTGATGTCAGCTGTCTGTGGGATTATTGCTGTTTACAAGTCATCTGACTTTTTCTTTGATTGCTTTTAATCTATGGTATTGTGTACTTTTACTAGGATGTACCTAGGTGGATATTTTAGAGTTTATTCTGCTTGAGATTTCATAGTATCACAATGGCCGTGATTCATATCATTTGTCCCTACTGCTGAAACTCGGCGACGCCCTCGTCCCCTTTTGTAGGATCCCTTCTGTAGACTGCTTTCTGGACTCTTGGCCTCCTGTTTCTTTCCTCTATACCTCCAAGATGCCAAAGGAGGTAATCTTCCTAAAACACAGCTAGGTAACACCGTCTTCCTGCTTAAAGACCCTTAGTTGTAGTGAGATCCTTTGTTTGCAGGATAGAAGTACTTTTTTTTTTTTTTTTTTGAAGATAGAGTCTTGCTTTGTCGCCCAGGCTGGAGCGTAGTGGCATGATCTTGGCTCACTGTAACCTCTGCCTCCCAAGTTCAAGCAGTTCTCCTGCCTCAGCCTCCCAAGTAGCTGGGACTACAGGCACTTGCCACCACGCCCGGCTAATTTTTGTAGTTTTAGTAGAGACAGGGTTTCACGATATTGGTCAGGCTGGTTTTGAACTGTTGACCTCAGGTGATCTGCCGGCCTCGGCCTCCCAAAGTGCTGGGATTACAGGCGTGAGCCACCCCACCTGGCCATAAGTCAATTTTTTTAGCCTGGCCCATTCTATCCCTGTGCCCAGAAAGAACAACCACTGGCAAATATGGGCGTGCTAAGTACATTGACATGGCGTGGCCCTAGTGATAGGAAATAGAGTCGGTGACTGGCTGGATTTGAGGTTTAAGGAGAGGAGGACCAGAGTTTGATGCTCAGGTGTGTGGTATGATTGTGTGGACTGCACCTTCCACACCAGATCATTTGTAAAGAGAAGGACTTGGGAGAGGAAAAGGGCTGAGGAGATGGAAGGAGAGGATGAGTCTAATGTAGGCTTTGTTGAGGTGCAGATTTGGTGAGATGGAGGATGTCTTTCTAGCAGGCAGCTGCAGGAACTAGTTATAAGATGGTGCATCTTCCCAGCCCTGAGGTCCAGTTGAGGTTGCGGTTAAAGAATAGCACTGGCTGGGTGTGGTGGCTCACGCCTGTAATCCCAGCACTTGGGGAGGCTGAGGCCGGTGGATTGCCTGAGGTCAAGAGTTGGAGACCAGCCTGGCCAACATGGTAAAACCCTGTCTCTGTTAAAAATATGAAAATTAGTTAGGCACAATGGCAGATGCCTGTAGTCCCAGCTACTCGGGAGGCTGAGGCAAGAGAATCACTGGAACATAGGAGGCAGAGGTTACAGTGAGCCGAGATCATGCCACTGCACTCCAGCCTGGGCAACAGAGCAAGGCTCCATTTCAAAAAAAGAAAAAAAAAAAAACAAAGGGCAAAAGAACAGTAATTAGCCATCTTGTTTGTCCTTTATGTGCCAGGTGCTTGGCAAGCCTTTGGTAGTTGGGACTCCTTTAGGCTTCCTCTATGCCTTTGAGATAGCTACTGCTTTCCCTGTTTTAGAGATGAAAAGACTGGGCCTTAGGGAGGCTCAACATATTAGCTAAAAATGTTTGCGTGCAGCATCTGCCCAAGGCAACAGTGAACTTCTTGTCAGATCATGACATCACCTAAAATGAATGTAAGCACCTCAGAATTCCAGGACCCACTGCGGTCAGAACATCCAGGAAAGGGTTTGGGAATATGTATTGTTAATATGCACATTAGGACATTCTTCAGATCGGGCTGGTCTGGGGCTTTCTGGTCTCAGTGCTTTCTGTTTAGCTCCAAATCCACATTCTTAGCCCTGCACTGCGTGTTCCATCACAGTAGCCGGTGTTTTGATCAGGGCTTGCGGAATACTTTTATTAGCGGTGATCTCTGTGGTTTGTAGAAAGATTCCATTTTATTAGCGAGCAGGAGATTTAAAAAACAGCCTGAAGTCCTACCATGATAGTTGTTTTATTAGTGGTTTGGGGAGAGGAGGAACCTAACGTTTATTAAGTGTTTACTCGCAGTTCTCTCAGTAATAAATTTTATTATAATTTTATTGTGAGAAAACGGGGCCTCTGCTAAATTTCTCCAAGGCCATAGATCTGGTAAAAGGCTGAGCCGAGGGTTAGACCTGGAATTGCCTAATAGTAAAAGTAGCTCACACGTATTTAGTGCTTACTATGTTACCATGGGTTAACATGTATTAACCCATCTAACGTTCGTAGCAATTCTGCAGAGGACGTTTCTGTCATTATTCTCCCTTTACAGATCAGAAACTGAAGCACGTGGTGACTTAAGTTGCCCAGTTTCACACACCTAGTAAGTGCGAAAGCCAGGCCCCGAACCCCGGCATTCTGGCTCCAGAATGCACACCTCTTACCACTGCCCAGTCCTAATTTGCTGTGGTTCGTGTTCGTCTTCTCACCTTTGTAGTAGTCGGCATGAAGAATGCATTTTAAAAATGATAGCAAATTTATATTTGTTCGTGCAAATTAGTACAAGACCTAGGACGTTGCTTGTGATGTGCTTGGGGATGACTAGTGTCATTAACTTCCTTTTCAGTTCGTTCCCACATGCAGGGCAGTGCAAGGAGAACGGGCGTCATGACTGATGTCCACCGGCGCTTCCTCCAGTTGCTGATGACGCATGGCGTGCTAGAGGAGCGGGACGTGAAGCGCATGCAGAAGCACTGCTACAAGGTCCACGACTGTGAGTACCATTTCCTTATTCCCAGGGCGCTCTGGTTCTGTGTTGATCGGGGACCAGGGATGTAGGTACAATACCATGTAACATGTTAACCAGTACTCCTGGCCTGAGCATTCAAGCCTCTAAGCCTCTTTACAATCTTACACCGACTGGCCCATCTCTTTTTTTTTTTTTTTTTTT
>NW_016107400.1:9631798-9645666 GCF_001604975.1 Cebus imitator | reverse complement strand
GCCTCCAAAAATTCTGGGATTATAGCCACCATGCCCGGTCACACTGGCCCATCATTCTAATTTCGTCTTCCACTGTGATTTTTTTTCCAAGTGAACCTGACATTTAGCCCCATGGATAAAAACTTGGAGTCTGAAGCTGTATAGTTGTGGTTCACACTAAGCCTCCAGCACCTGCCCCAGCCTCAATTTCCTTATCTCCAAAGTGGGGATAGTAATTGTACTTAACACATAAGTAAGTGCATGGTTCCGGGAATTGAGAGACATGATATGTACAAGACATCTGGCGCAGGGACAGTGCTTAGTGGGCTATTGATGGACACAGGGCAGCTTGGCCAGATGTGGTGGCTCATGCCTGTCATCCCCACACTTTGGGAATCGAGGTGAGAGGATTGCTTGAGGCCAGCAGTTTGGGACCAGCCTGGGCAACATAGCGAGACCCTCTCTATTTTTTTTATTTAAAAAAAGAAAAAAAAATCACAAAACAAAAAACTGGGACAGCTTAGCACAGCATTTAAGGGCACAGGCTTAGACTGGGCCAGACCTGGAGAATGTGTCCCTGCCCTGTGTCAACTGAAGGCATTTGGGGCATCTCAGGGGGCCACCGGGAGGAGCGAATAAGAAGCCCTTGGAGACAAGACCTGGTGCTGAGTTCTCAGTAATTGGAGATGGCGGAAGAAGCCATAGGATCAGTGTTGATAGATCAGTTTAATCAGCACTGGCAGATATTGTTGAATTGCGTGCCAACATGGGTGGGTAGATCTTACTGATTAGATTTTACGCGTTGAAAAAGAAAGGTGAGGAGTATGCCTATTGTATGATGTGATTGTGTTGTTTTTTGTGAAGTACAAGATGATTTTCATTGCTTGTGAATGCATTTGCGTGTAAAGGCGTAAAAGCGGACCAGAAGAAGATGCAGGGCACTGGTGACATGCTTGGCTCTGTGGGGAAGAGGCAGAGTGGGAGTGGGCTGTCAGCAGAAATACAGGACCCTTCCTTTTTATCCTGTTATGTTCCTTTATTAAAAAGAAAAGCCTTGAAGCCAATGTGACATTATTAGCCTAACCACATGACATCATCAGCATAGCCTAATGGTTGTCGCCTCTGCTGAATGGGATTTCAGGTATTTGGTTTTGATTCTGCATTTTTGCCCTTCTCTCTGTGTTTTCAATTTTCAAAAGAAGAACAAAAAAATGGACATAGAAGTGAGCCAAGCCAAGAGGTGTGAGAAAGGGTGTGTACAGGTACACAGGGACCAAGTACACAGGTGAGGGGACACAAAAGTCAAAGACACGCTCATTCTTAGTCCTCAGCATCCTATAGCTCCTTGCAGTGAGCTGGGAGAGGGCGAAGGGACGCCGGAAAAGGTGTTCCTCCTGTCCCCAAAGGCAAGCACCTCACGAGTGTATTACATCTTCTTCCCGCCCACTTTTATGCAAATACAAATGCATTCATAAGTAACGAACATCATGTTGTACTTTTCCAAATGTGAAGGGACACGAGAAAAGGTAGACGCCAACATTCAGAGCACTGCAGTTTCTGCAGCGTGTTAGAATTCACAGCCTGATCCCAGAGAGGTGAGCGGTGAATGAGAGTGAGGAGACAGAACAGAAACAGATATTCTTTCAAGATGTACAGAGAAGGAAGAATGAAAGAGGGTGGCGCGTTAGAGAAGAAGCAGTTTGCAGTGTCTGGAGGGTAGCATCCCCTAAAATGCCTTCTCCACAGCCCTGGACCATGGAGGCGTTCCATGGGGAATTCTGGGAGCTCGACAATGCCCAGGAGCAAGTTAGCCTGCTGAACTGTGCTTAATTCTGTACATCCAAACCTAATTGACCTACTAATAACCTACCCTAGGAATCCCTAGGCAAGAATATATGATGTGTGGGAAGAGAATACATTCTTTTTGGGTGTAGGTTTATAGACTGAAGAACCCTGTACGCCACAGTAATGGTTTCTACTTCCGCTTCCGTGGACAGTGTAGACCTCTTGAAGTATTTGAAGCCGAGAGTGAGATAGTGCTAGGCTTGACAACCATCCCGGGGTGAAAGTAAACGTGGGGCACTTGCACTGGCAGAGGGGATCTTTGGTGAGAGACTCTTGCATTGAAAGGGGATGTAATAGCTGTTAAGCTAGTTTCTCTTGCTCTTTAAAAAGCATGGTAGAACAATTTATAAATCATTCTATCATAAAGACATGCACACATGTTCATTGTGGCGCTGTTTATGATAGCAGAGACCTGGAACCAACCCAAATGCCCATCGGTGATAGACTGGACCAAAAAAAATGTGGCACATATACACCATGGAGTACTATGCAGCCATAAAAAAGGATGAGTTCATGTCTTTTGTAGAGACATAGATGAACCTAGAAACCATCATTCTCAGCAGGCTAACACAAGAACAGAAAACCAAATACCACATGTTCTTACTCATAGGCGGGTGATGAACAATGAGAACACTTGGGCACAGGGAAGGGAACAACAGTCACAGGGCTAGGTGGTGGGGCGGGGAGGGGTGGGGTGGGGAGGATGGGGAGGGATAACACCGGGAGAAATGCCTGATGTAGGTGACGGTGGGTGTTGGGGTGGGGATGGAGACAGCAAACCATCATGACATCTATGTACCTATGCAACAATCTTGCAGGATGCAGGCTGTGCACATGTACCCCAGAGCCCAAATACACAGTAAATAAATAAATAAATAAAATTACCAAAAAAAAAAAAGCATGCTAGTGGTCCGGTGTGGTGGCTCATGCCTGTAATCCCAGCACTGTGGGAGGCTGAGAGGGTAGATCACCTGAGGTCAAGAAATCGAGACCAGCCTGGTCAACGTAGTGAAACCCCATCCCTACTAAAAATACAAAAATTAGCTGGGGGTGGTGATGGAAGCTTGTAGTTCCAGCTACCGGGAGGCCGAGGCAGGAGAATCACTTGAGCCCGGGAGGTGGAGGTTGCAGTGAGCCAAGGTCATGCCACTGCACTTCAGCCTGAGCAAGAGAGCAAGACTGTGTCTCAAAAAAAAAAAAAAAAAAAAAAAAAAAAAAAAAGCAAGCATGGTAGGACTTTAAACCCACCCCTCAATATCCTCCAGAGATGGGTATAAGAACCCTTGTCATTCAGCCCTAGCAACATGGTGAAACCCAGTCTCTACCAAAAATACAAAAAAATTAGCCAGGTGTGGGGGCACGCACCTACGGTCCTGGCTACTCGGGAAGCTGAGGCACAGGGATTGCTTGAGCAGGGGAGGTGGAGCTTGCAGTGAGCAGAGATTGCACCATTGCACTCCAGTCTGGGCAACACGGTGAGCTTCCAACTCAAAAAAAAATAATAATGATGCTTGTGTTAATCATTAGTCTCTTATCTACCTGACAATGTAGTCCTTTTCTCTTTTTTTCTCCTGTAAGTCCTGACTGTAAGCTTTAATGTTGGTGGGGAAGTTTCACAGCTCACTGCAAGGAGCCATATGATGGCTTGGTACTAAGACTGAAAGTGTTTTTGCCTTTATTTGACCTTTAAACTTGTTATGATCTAACTTAGGAAAGTCCTGTAGAATGTGTCTAGGAATTGATTTATTCTTCACACTGTGTACCATTTCTTTGCACCTAGATATGGTTATAACCAGGGTGAATAGGGTAGAGCTAATCTGTTTTCTCCTATCCTCATGAAAGAAAAATAAGAAAAAGCTTGTTACTCTGCGTTCTTGTTATTAGGGAGATTTTGAAACAAGAAATGATGGAAATGATCTAAACTTAAGTGGATACTCGCAAGACCGAATAGTATTAATTTGCTATCTTTTGAAGAGATGGCCAGGAAAGCCCCCTTGTACCAACTAGAAAAATATTTAGATTCTAAGAAAATTATGAAACAAGGGAGTGATTGAGACTGCAAGTTCTTCGAATTGCCATTTCCCAGGGCATTTGTCCAGTTTATCAAAGCCCTTCTTATTCTGGGCTTCGGTTTGGGTTCTCTTCTTACTGTCATTAAGGGAAAACAAAGTCCCCAATTCTCCTGGCTAGTGAAGAGTTTAGATTTGGTTCTCAGGTTCAGTGCAGGCTTTGAGTCAAGCCTTTCAGAACGGAGCTGGGGACCTGTGTTCTTAGAGGACCTTAGATTTTTGACCCAGGGCTTACCTCCACACGTACATTCATTCAACCAGCAAAGCTTCCCTAGACTCTCTAGAGAGCCAGGCCTCTGCGCTAGGGACCAGTGACTCAGAGATTAAAGTTTTATTTTACCTTGGCTCTCATGAATCATACAGACATGGAGTCAGATGATTCCAGTATAGGCTGCCTTGATAGTGGTAGGCACAGGAGGCCTCAGGCATGATGTTTGAAGTTTTGAAACTTCAAACTTGGGAGAAAGCTTGTATTTGAAGTTTTCCGCTTTTGGCTAGTATGGAGCAACAGGGCTCAATACACCTTCTTGCCTAAAATAGTTAAAAAATCAGCAAAATATGAAACATTGGACATGAGTCAGTGTAGGACAGTAATCTTTGGAGAGGCAGGCAATGATGGTTTCTTTTTCTCTTGGCACTTGATGTGATATCTTTTCTAACACTGCTTCTCTACTTCTCTAGATAACAGCTGGGCATTCCACAATTCCGTTTAATTCTGACACTATCTGCCTGGAGTTAGCATCAGATCCCGCAGGTTCGAAGGCTCATTGTCACAGGACTGACCCAAGCCAGTTACAAGTCCCAGGCTACCTGTCCTTCTGACCAATGGCTATATATCAGGGGTTCCCATAACTGCCTCTTCGGGTTTGATAATTTTCTAGAATGATTCATAGAACTCAGGAAAACACTTTACTTACATGGTTTTTTATAAAGGCTACAACTCAGGAACAGCCACATAGGAGAGATGCATAGGGCCAGGTGTGGGAGGTGGGGTGCCACGGAGTTTCTGTGCCCTCTCTAGGTGCACCACCGTCTCAGCACCTCCGTGTGTTTAATAACCTGAAGCTCTCCAAATTCTGTTGTTCTGGGCTTTCTTTTTTTTCCAGATGGAGTTTCACTCTTGTTGCCCAGGCTGGAGTGCAATGGTGTGATCTCGGCTCACTGCAACCTCTGCTTCCTGGGTTCAAGCAATTTTCCTTCCTCAGCCTCCTGAGTAGCTGGGATTATAGGCACCCGCCAGCACACCCAGCTAATTTTTGTATTTTTAGTAGAGATGTGGTTTCACCATGTTGGCCAGGCTGGTCTCGAACTCCTGACCTCAGGTGATAACGCCTGCCTCAGCCTCCCAAAGTGCTGGGATTACAGGCACAAGCCATTGCACCCAGCCGTTCCAGGGTTTCTATGGAGGTTTCTTTACACAGGCATGATTGATCACTCACTGGCCATTGGCGAGAGCTTCCATCTCTAGTCCCTCTCTGCTCCCCGAAGACTGGGAAGTGGGACTGAGAGTTCCAGGCTTCAGATTGAGGCTTTGTCATTCTGGTGACCAGCCCCCTCCTAGGGGCCTGCCAAGAGTAGCCTCATTAGAACAAAAGATGCTTCTGTCACCCATATGACTCAGGGAATTCTCAGGGTTTCAGAAGTTCTATGCCAGGAACTTGGAGGAAAGACCAAGTAACTTTCTTCTGCCACAGGCGATAGTGGGAGTTTGCAGTACAGCTGCCCCAGCTCTGTGCCTTTAGAAAGTTTCTAGGCCATGGCGCAGGGGAAACCCAGGCAGAGCTAGGCAGACTCCCTGCCTCGAGGAGATGGAGATGAGGGTTCAGGGAGATGAAGGCAGCTAGAGGCTGCAGGGCAGAGTACTTGCAGTGGGGTACAAGGCGGACGAGAGGTACACAGAGAGAAAACTGGAGATTTCCAAAGTGCCCCTCCATTCAAGGATCCTGCTGAGAACTGATGAGCACGGGAACTTCTGAAGGCCAGGGAGAGAACTGGTGGGAGGATTAGAGAAAACAGTGCCTGGCCCAAACATTTAAGGGAGAACTAACACCATTTCTTCCCAAACTCTTCTGTAACATATTCTGTAGAATATGTTACAGTGACTCTAGGCTGGAGTGCGGGCGGATCACGAGGTCAAGAGATCAAGACCATCCTGGCCAACATGGTGAAACCCCCCGTCTCTACTAAAAATACTTCTATGAGACCTGCATTATTCTGATACCAAAACCAGACAAAGACATTGCAAGGAAAGAAAACCCCAAACAAGATCCCTCATGAACACAGATGCTAACATTCTAAACTCAGTTTTGACAAATCGAATCTAACCGTGTTTTAAAAGGATGATACAACATAATCAAGTAGAGTTCATCCTGATTTGGCCAGTTGATTTAGTATTAATATTTGAAGATCAATCAGTGTAATTCACCATATTATGCTAAAAATTTTTTTGTGTGTTTATCTCCATAGGTACAGAAAAAAGCATTTGACAAAATCTCATGTCTGCCCTGGCGTGGTGTGGCAGAAAGTTTTTTACAGGAAGCTAAGGGATCCTAAGGAGCAGGGTAAATATGCTTAGAGCACAAGTGAGGAGTCTGAACTCCACAGAGTTTTATTTTTTAAAAAATAATTAAAATTAAATAAATTGTATTTATTTTTATTTTTTTATTATTTTTTTGAAACAGAGTCTTGCTCTGTCTCCCAGGCTGGAGTGCAGTGGCATGATCTCACCTCATTATAACCTCCGCCTACTGGGTTTAAGGGATTCTCCTGCCACAGCCTCCCGAGTAGCTGGGATTACAGGCATATGCCACCACACCTGACAAGTTTTTGTATTTTAGTAGAGTGGGGTTTCACCATGTTGGCCAGGCTGGTCCCGAACTCCTGGCCTCAAGTGATTTGCCCACTTCTGCCTTCCAAAGTGCTGGAATTATAGACATGAGCCACGATGCCCAGCCCTCTACACAGAGTTTAAAAAAAAAAAAATCCAACAGCTATTCCTGATTTTAAAAAAAAACCCTCAGCAAAGTGAGAAAAAAGGGGAACTTTCTTAACCTGATAAAGGGGATCTCTGTAAAACCTACAGCTGACATCACTCTTAATGGTGAAAGGCTGAACACTTTTCCCCTAATCTCAGGAGCAGGACAAGGATATCTGTTCTCAGCACTTTGGTTCTAGCTAGTGTACTCAGGCAAGAAAAAGAAACAAAAGGTAGCTGGATTGGAAAGGACGATCCAGTAAAACTGTCAGTTCACAGACAACATGGAATCTGCAAAAAAGCTTCTAGAACTAGGAAGTGAGTTTAGTAAAGTTGTCAAAGTGATATCCAAATATCAATTGTTTTTCTATATGCTAGCAATGGATAGTTGGAAATTGAAATGTAAAAATAGCACCATTTATGAATAACATTAAAAATAAGAAACGCTTAGGAATAGATTTGACAAAAATGTGTTAGACCCGTACACGGAAAACTACGAAACGTTGTCGAGAGAAATCAAAGGAGATTTAAATAAATGGAAAGACATGGCACATTCCTGGCGTGGCTTGTTGATAGCATGTTCATACAACCCTGCTGGGTGTGGTGGCTCACACCTGTAATCCTAGCACTCTCAGAGGCTGAAGCAGGTGGGTTCCTTGAGCTTAGGAGTTTGAGACCAGCTTGAGCAACGTGGCAAAACCCCGTCTCTACAAAAAAAAAAATAAAAAATTAGCCACGTCTGGTGGCGTGCGCCTGTAGTTTCAGCTACTTGGGAGGCTATTGTGGGAGGGTTGCTTGAGCCTGGGAGGTAGAGGTTGGAATGAGCTGAGATTATGCCACTGCACTCCACCCTGGGTGACAGAGGGAGACCCTGTCTCAAAAACAGAAAAAAGAGGCCAGGCACGGTGGCTCATGCCTGTAATCCCAGCACTTTGGGAGGCTGAGGTGGGCGGATCACGAGGTCAAGAGATTGAGACCATCCTGGCCAACATGGTAAAACTCTCCATCTCTACTAAAAATACAAAAATTAGCTGGGCATGGTGGCACATGCCTGTAGTCCCAGCTACTCAGGAGGCTGAGGCAGGAGAATTGCTTGAACCCGGCAGGTGGAGGTTGCAGTGAGCCGAGGTTGCGCCACTGCACTCCAGCCTGGCACCTGGCGACAGAGCGAGACTCTGTCTCAAAAAAAAAAAGAAAAAAAAACCATACAACCTAGTAAGAAATGTGCAAAAGATTTGAATGCTGCCGTTCAGTCGTACAGATGGCAAATGAGCACATGAAAAGATGCTCAACATCATTAGACATTTAAAAAAATGCAAACTGAAATTGCAGTGAGCTACTACTGCATGTGTATTAGAATATGGCTAAAATGAAAAGGACTGTGCAAAGCAAGTACAGGTGAGTACGTGGAGGAACTGGAACTCTCATATACTACCGTTGAGAATGTAAAATGGGACAGCCATTTAGGAAAACAGTGTGGCAGTTTCCTATGGTTGAGCCATTCCTCTTAGCCATTCACTCAAGATATTTGAGGATACATGCCCACACAAAGGCTTGTGCAGAGATGGAGTATCTTTATTTGTAATCGCCCCAAATTGTGAACACCTAATTGTCCATTAGAAGGTGAACAGATGAACAAACTGTGATAAATCCGTACTACTCAGCAACAAAAGTAAGTGAGCTATTGCTATATGCTAGAATGTGAATGAATCTCAGAATGATTTTTGTGGCATGTAAGAAGCTAGGCGAAAGAGTATGAAGCCATTTATGTGAAATTCTAGACAATGTGTACCTGACTGTCACAACAGGATGGTTCAGTGGTTGCCTGGGGATGGCGTAGAGGAGAGACAGGATGATGGAGGGGTGAGAGGTATTACAAAGAGGCACAAGGAAACTCGGGGGGTGTATTAGTCCATTATCATGCTGCTAATGAAGACATACCCAAGACTGGGTAATTTATAAAGGAAAGAAATTTGATTGACTCACAGTTCAGCATGACTGGGAGGCCTCAGGAAACTTACAATCATGGTGGAAGGGAAAGCGAACACACCCTTCTTCACATGGTGACAGGCAGGAAGGAGAAGTCCTGAGCAAAAGGGGAAAAGCCCCTATAACCATCAGATCTCTTGAGAACTCACTATCATGACAACAGCATGAGGGTAACTGCCCCATGATTCAGTTACATCCCACGACCCGTGGGGATTTTGAGAACTACAACTCAAGATGAGATTTGGGTGGGGACACAGCCAAACCTTATTGGGGGTGACGGAAATATGTCTTTGAAATCCAATGTGTATTTTACACTTATAGCAGATCTTAATTTAGACTGGCCCCATTTTAAGTGGTCAGTAGCCACATGTGCTAGTTATAGAATGTTCCTCAGCTTAGATTTGTCTGGAACCTCCTCCTAATCAGATCTAGGTTATGCCTTTTATTTTTGCAGATATAATATAGAAGTGGCATTGTGTTCTCTCTGCATCCCACCAGGTGGGGTTTGGTGTTGATGGGGTCAGCCAGGTTTCTCCTGCATACAGTTACTCTTTTTCTGTGTGATTAATATGTGTTTTTCAGGGAGGTACTTACAGACAAGGTAAATATCTCCTTCTTGGCCTGTGCGGTGGCTCATGCCTGTAATCCCAGCAGTTTAGGAGGCCAAGGCAGGCAGGTCACTCAAGCTCAGGAGTTTGAGACCAACTTGGGCAACGTGGCAAAACACTGTATCTACATAACATAAAAAAATTAGTCGGGCCTGGTGGCATGAGCTTGTAGTCACAGCTACTCAGAGGCTGAGGTGGGAGGATTGCTTGAGCCCAGGAGGCAGAGGTTGCAGTGTACCAAGATCATTGCAGTGTGCCAAGATCGTGCCAGTGTACTCCAGCTGGGCCACAGAGCAAGACCCTCTTTCAAAAAATAATCCCATTTTTACCTGTTAGGTTTAAAATACTTCCCTAAATTTATTCTTATTTTATGGTTGCCAGATTGCTATGAGGTACAGTTCTATACTCTCCAGCACTAACATTCTAGAATTAATTATGCTATATTATTATGTTTTATGTTTTGAGTGAGATTTTAAAGTATCTATTGTTTTAAGAACAAGTTAGGTAAAAACATCTACAGTTTTAGATTAAAAAATTTAGATTGAGAATTATTTCAGTGAACAGAGTAAATAATTCGACGTTTGGGCAAAAACCAGGTAGCTGAGATACACGTGTCAAAACTAGATTAGTGAATCGAGTATCCTAGGCACACTGGGTTTTGATAAAGATTTTCCATTTCTGTCAACCTCTTGCCTGCCTTCACCCCAGGTTTCCTCCCAGCAGGCTGATTTACACGCCTGTATCTGCTTCGTTGTCCAACGCAGGCCTCCTGTACATCATCAGGCTACGTGTGTTTATGGTGAAGCACAGCGAAGTTGACATTTTGGTTTAGTATTCCATCCTGTCTGTAATCTTATTTGTAAGCACCTTCTCTTCCCAAGAAAGTCTCGATCATCATTAAAAGCTGGCTCCCAGTAAACTTTCCTTCTGTTCTTGGTGATTTCATTGTACAGTTCTCCCCTTTGGCCACGATGAGCAGTTAATCAGCTTACCACTGTCACAGCTGGTCTGCCTTTTGGTTAATCAGGGCAGATAAAGTCTGGGATCATAACTGAAAAGTGGCAAGAAATTAGCATGAAAAGTAACATCTAACGTGTGACTCGATGAATTTCTCAACATACAGAATTGACAGCTGGTAGTTATTTAGTGCTTCAACCAGAATCTTTGGGTTCAAGAAGCTCTGTAACCACAAGGAAGCTGAGGTTGTTTTTCTGTCTCTGGTTCTTACTGGCCTAGATGTGTCCAAGTCCTGCCCGTTCCTCATGCCTGCAGCATGGGATTCTGGCCCTTTCAGGCCAGGATGGAGTCGCTGAGCCAGGATTTCTGTGCACCACGCTCCCCTAAGCACGTACATCATTTGCTTGGGAATGCAGTTTGAACTGGATCCCACAGGTTATGTGCTGATGCGTGGGAGAACTGGGAATGAGGTCAGTGTGATTAGGACAGGCTCTGCTGGCTGGAAACCATTTTTCAAGGGCATGAGTTCAGGTCCTGTTTCTTCCAGGGTCTTGGGAAAGTTCTTTTACTTTTCTGAGTCTCAGCTTTCTATGTTACAAGGGACATCACATTCATCTCATGGAAGAGTTGTGAGGGTTAAGCAAGAGAATATATGTTCAGTGCCTGGCACAGAGTACTTGGGGCACACGTTCACTGCATGCTTGCCACTGCCTCTTTCTTCCTTTTCTGCCCCTTAACTTGCCATCTAATCCCAATTGCTGGGGGTGGGCGGTGGGGGGACAGCAGACCCATGGTGCTGGTGTGATAGCCTGATGGGAATTTTTGTGTAAACCATAGGACTGAATTCTGTTGTTGGGGTTTTCCTAGAAAATCCAGAAAGCATGGTCACCACTGGTACAGCACATTTTCCTCTGTTGGTTGGTGGATACATCTAGACCACCAGCTGAATGTTGGGGTACTGTGGTGAACAGGATGAGCAGGTCCCAGCCTTCAGGGAGCTGACATTCTGCTTAGAAAGAGAAAGACAGCAACTCAGAGGCAGACAGTGTGGTAGTGTGGGGTACCAAGTGCTAGAAGGAAGAAGCATCAAGTCCCTCAGTAGAGCGGGCCTGGGGTGTGGCTTCAGCCAGGGGCTCTGCTCAGTCCTTTCTGCGGAGCTGCCATATGTGGCAATGCCTGGGTGATGAGGGACAGGCTGCAGAGATCTGCGGGCGATGCTTTCCAAGGGGAAGGCAGCAAGAGTGAAGAGGCTGAGATGGGAAGGAGCTTGGTGTGGGGTGGCAGAGGGTAGAGCGGGGGACAGAAGGTGGTGGGAATATAGGTCGGGGGTGGAACTCCGGGCAGCTTCCAGGCTGGGTGCTGGGGCCTGGCTCCACTCAGCTGCATGTGGAGGACAGACAGAAGGAGAAGGCTGGAGGGGACACGGGGAGAATGTTGGAGGTTGTTGTCTGCTTCGGGCTGTAGTGAGTGGGGAAAGGGAAGGTTACCGGGGCATGCCTGTGAGAGACGACTCCAGTTGGGTGCCTTCATGCCAGCCACCTCTTCGCGCCTGCTTAACCTCAGAATGGCCACCAAATTGAGTACATGGAGACAGTGTGAACGTAAATGGAGAGCAGGCAGTGGCTGCTTATTCAGAGCTTGCTCCAGCAAGGGAGGCAGCCTCCACTTGGGTGTGGCAGAGACTCCAGGTAGGCAGAGGAGTGAGGAGGCTTCAGGTGTCCCCCAAGTGGAGGCTGCTGGCTGGGGCAAGCTGGAGACAGCTAACCAGAAGCGGGGCGTCCTGTGTGATTGGTTAAAAGTACATATGCGGCCTTCTCTGGTTTGTTGTCCCTTAGAAACGGATAAAAATTACGGAAGCTGCTGAGCATGATGGCACACGCCTGTAGTCCCAGCTCCTTGGGAGGCTGAGGTGTGTGGATCACTTGAGGTCAGGCGTTTGAGAACAGCCTGGGAAACACTGCGAGACATCAGGGTCCCTAGAAAAAACAAAGTTAGCTGAGCATAGTGGCTCGTGCTTGTAATCCAAGCTACTGGGGAGACTGAGCTGGGGGGATCGCTTGAGCCCAGGAGTTTGAGGCTGTTGTGAGCTATGATTGCGCCACTGCACTCTAGCCTAGATGACAGAGCGAGACCCCATCTCTAAAATGTAAAATAAAATCTTTAGGGTAGTATCAGTTACTGATCCCGCCCTGGTCCTTTTGGGCCATGATTGTGGGTTAGTTTCGGCTTCTGGACTGGTTGCTGGGGTACTGACCTGGCTTCCTACAGGTCTCACTTCGAGGTGGTGAGCTGGCTTTCTGGGCAGGTTGTTGTAGATTTTGGGTTGGAGTTTTGCTTTTATACGTGGTCTGGCCATTGGCTGCATGCTCAGAAGAGTGAGTGTAACAGGGTCCATTCCTTTGAGCTGCTCACAGTCCAGCCTGTGTGAGAAGCAGTAGCTGCTTATCTGGTGGGCCAGGGAACAGAGTGGCCTGTCCGTCACTGTGTCTTCTGACAGCAGGTTTCCTGCCCACATCGGAATTGGGAGAAATGTCAGTGTTTTCTAACTTACAGGCATGGTTCGTTTGCACTACAGTGTTTCTCATTTTTAAGAATTACCAGGTTAAACAAAGAACCACCCCCAGGAGATTTCATGTAAACACCCAAAGCTCGGGCACTCGGCTGGAGCAGAGCAGCGTCACCTTTGGTAGAATACCTGTTACCGGCTCCCCACTGCATCCACAGCTGTCTGCAGCTGTGCTTCCTGCCTGCCTCTGAAGGCATCGGATTTGCCTGTTTTCACTTCGCTCATTGCAGTCTGGGCAGGAGGAAGCTTACCCAGCAGAGATCAGGAAGAGCTGATCTGGTTTCAGGCTGGGGTGGCCAGGAAGCCTCCTCTCCCATCCCCTGCAGAGCCCCCATATCAGCTCTGTGAGGGCTCCTGCGTGGGTGGGGGTAGGGGCCTGGCGCCACAGAAGGTATCAGAGCTGCCACTCATCTCAAGGGTAGATGGACCACCTGTTTTCCGTGGGCCTGATTAAGATGAAACATGTATGAACAGCATCTGGAGCAAAATATATAGTAGTTTACGTTTCTCATGACGATTTCCATTATGATTTAGAGCTTCCCCATGATAAACCAGTGGGCTTTATTGCCAGTGGGAGTCCTGATTGATAGACCTCTGGCCAGGGAAGGTCCTGTAGATGGTTTTACTGCATAGATAGGGACAGTGAGTGGATGTCCCCATCACCACTCTTGCAGTGGTGTCATAGGTTTTAGTACCGTAAGTGCAGCTGAGATGCCAGAACTGTGCCCAGCACCATAAAATATGTTTTATGCTCTGTCATTTGAGTGAGGCTGAAGAACAGACTTTTTTTTTCCCATTTATTTATTTTATTGCATTTTAGGTTTTGGGGTACATGTGAAGAACATGCAAAATTGTTGCATAGGTACACACGTGGCAGTGTG
>NW_016107400.1:9619795-9630678 GCF_001604975.1 Cebus imitator | reverse complement strand
TCCTTTTGTGATTACATCCAACTAATGGCCAGACATCTGGTTTCTGGTCTGGACTTTGTCCCTTCCTGTTCTGTCTTGGTATGTCCTTCACCTCTGTGACCTCTGAGAAACAGAAGCAGTGATCCTTTCTGGCTCCACTCTGCGGTGGTCGCTGAGGGTCTGCTGAGAGGTGAGGAGTGGTGCCGCAGCCTGTAGTCAATGAGCTGGTGCACCGATGGAGAAGGAAGGTTTGTCTCCAGGTGGTTTACCCCAGACCAGCCGCTCTCCTTCCGCCCTGCTCTTGCCAGCACTGGTCACTGGCCATGCTCGGAAGTGTCCGTGGCAGTTCTCATCTTTGCATCTGTGTGCCTGAAGGTCCAGAGAATCTTTCTCCCCAGGCAGTTGCAGGAAAGATGAGAGCTCCAGGCTGAGAGGTGAAATCCCACGGCTCCTTGCATCCTTTCCCAGCCCCGTGTCCTGCCCGCCAGCCCTTCCTTCCTCCCAGCCCAGGATCTGCTCTCTCGGGCCAGCTCTGCCCCGGCACCCCCACCTCATCCAGGGCCAGCCCTTCCTTGTCCTCAGCGCTGTGCTGTCGGGAGGGCTGTGTCACAGGGCCAGTCAGCCCACAGGGGCTTGGGCCTGTGGAGTCTTATTTTTTTGCTGTTATTTCCTCTGCCTAAAAATAACATTTTATATTTTTAGTGCCTAGTTTAGAACAAAACTATTTGTTGGTCAGAGGTCAGGGCGGTAGACTTCTCAACAGTAAACAGTGAATCCTCAGTTCCAGTAGCCTTTGGGAAGTGGGGACCCTGATAGGGCAAGAAGAGGGTCCTTGGTAAGGTTACATTCCAATTTAATTTAATGATTTGTTTAACGTTTTGAGAGATGGTCTGGCTCTGTCGCCCGGGCTGGAATGCAGTCATGCGATCATAGCTCACTGCAGTCTCAACTCCTGGGCTCAAGCTCCCTCCTGCCGTAGCCTCCCAAGTAGCTGGGACTAAAGGCACACACCACCATGCCTGGCTAATTTTGTTTGTTTGTTTGTAGAAAGTGGTTTATTTAGAGAGAGAGAGAGAAACAGGAGAAGGAGAGAGAAAGAAACAGCTAACTCCCACACTGAGTGAGAGAATCCAGAAAGATGGAATCCAGGAGAGGAAAGCAGCTTCCACACTGAGTGGAAGGGAATAGAGAGATGGAATTTAGGAGGGGAAGACAGGCTTCCACAAGAGAGCGTTCGTGGAAGGGGACTCCAGAGGGAAAATCCAGGAGAGAGAAAGATGGCTTCCATGAAGGGGGTGTTTGTGGAAGGGGACCCAAACATGGAGTCCCTCCTGGCTAATTTTTAAAGGTTTTTGTAGAGATGAGGCTTTGATCTGTTGGTCTTGAACTCCTGACCTCAAGCGATCCTCCTGTCTTGGCCTTCCAAAGCATTGGGATTACAGATGTAAGCCACACCTGGCCTGAAAATTTAATTGTAAAAGAAAAGGAGAAATGTATTCGGAATTAGTCCGAAGAAATAATCTCTCAAGATGACTTGCGCCAGCCCCTCCTTAGGGGAGAAGTGTCCTGTTTTGTTCAGTGCTTGTCAATTGCCTGGAGGTCCATTTTCAATTGCCACCACTGACAGGCATTTCCTGCTGAAGAAAGAGTGGCTCTGTCCGCTCCAGGGTCTTTTTCTTTCCTCAGCTGTTCCTGCTGCTCTGTGCTGTCCACCTATCCTGGACCTGGCCCAGTGCTTGGGGCTGAGCTGAGGGGATGATGGATGCTGGGCTGGGCTGGGCGGGGAGGGGTGGGGTTGGGCGGAGCTGGGCCGCGTGGGGCGTGGTGGGGCGGGACAGATGTGTCTCCGTGAGTGCAGCTCCTCCTTGGGCACCACCTCCAGTGTCTTACTCAGGTGCTGCCCAGGTGCCTTCCATCCTTCCCTGTTGGCCCTGTCTCTCTCGGTGACTCTAAAGCACAGGGCAGGTATAGGAGGGTGTAGATGAGATGACGGTGGGGTCTGGCATAGGAGAGGTCCTCAGGCTTGCACTGCAGAACTGTGTGGCTTAGTGCGTGGGAGCTCAGGATCTGGGGTCGGGCAAGCCTGGGGGTCCATTTCGAAGTTATGGAAACTATGAGCAAGTTGTTAACCTCTCCAAGCCTCCTGCGTATACAGACGACATTAATGATGCACCTTACGGAGTTACTGTTACTGTCACGATGAATGCATAGCGCTGGCACATAATAAGGTGAATTACAGCCACACATTTGCAGGCCCCTTGATTTTAGCCTAACACAAGCTACTTTACTACAGCCCTAAGAATTCCAGACACACCCTGCCTCTTCCAAGTAGAGAAAACACAGGTGGCGCTGTGTTTAGAGGTTTAGTTTCAGCTTTCTTGATTCAAACATAGTGCTAGTTGTCCTGGCTAGGGTATCTCTTTCTCTAGAAGTGACATCTATGCTAGGGCCGGGCCTCGTTCCTCTGTCCTCATAGCTGGGCCTCCCATATCACTGACTGCAGGTTGGTGGTGTGCAGAGAACCAGCCTCAGGTCCAGCTCTACCTGCAAAAAACCTGATGTTTTGATATTTAGTGAAGGATGCGTCTTTTTCTTCAGTTGGCTCTGGATTCTGAAGGAAGGAATGGTGGTGTTAATTAACTCCTAAATCCTCAAAGTGGTATTTCTAAGACTGGAAGCGGTTGTCTCAGAATCCCACGATCCAGACTTTATTCCACACCCTTTGTCATGACCATGGGCTCATAGGATATTGAGGTCAAAAGGATCCTCACACATGCCTTTAGCCCAGTGTATCCCTACAGATTGGCAAACTGTAGCTTCTCCATCAGGGCTGCAGGATCCGGGGAGAGGGCAGAGCAGAGCTGGATATTAGTTGTCCTGAAGACCTGAGGCTGGGAAGCACCGATGTGGTACAGCCTCGATGCTTACTGGGCATCTTAAGGATCTTGGGAGCAAGCGAGAGACCCCAGTTCTGGTCAACTGAGAAAGGAATGTGTTGGGGCCGGGTGTGGTGGTTCATGCCTGTAATCCCACGACATTGGGAGGCAGAAGTGGGCGGATCATTTGAGGTCAGGAGTTTGAGACCAGCCTGGCCAGATAGTGAAATCTCATCTGTACTAAAAATACAAAAAATTAGCCAGATGTGATGGCAAAATGTCTGTAATCCAGTGACTCAGGAGGCTGAGGTGGGAGGATCGCTTGAACCTGGGAGGTGGAGGTTGCAGCGAGCTGAGATCGCCTCGCTGCACTCCAGCCTGGGCGATGGAGTGACTCTGTAACACTCCAGCCTGGGCGATGGAGTGACTCTGTAACATTCCATCTCAAAAAAAAAAAAAATAAATAAAAGGAATATGTCGGAATGCTGTCAGGGGAGGGGCACATAGGACTTATTGGTGGTCAGGTGCCCAGTCAGGGATGGGCAGGAAGCATGGCACCACCAAATGGCCAGAGCAGCTGGCCCTCTGTAGCTGCTGGGCTGGAGCCACCTCCAAGCTTCCTTTTGTCCCTTGCTCAGATTGGGAGAGTGTCTGGTTGGCTGATCTGCGTCCTCCTTCCACTCCTGGCTGCCCTCATCTCTGGTCCCTTGAGCTTTCTGCTTTCTGGTTTCCTGAATATCGTACCTGGAATTATTCTCTCTCCAAAACGGCAAATGTAGGAGAAAGACAATTTAAAAAAAGAAAGGAAAAAGGCGAAGGTCTTGTTAGGGTTCCGGGAAATGGCTGCTAGGCTGGCAGGCGCCACCAGCTGACTCGTGTCTTGGGACAGCCGGACACAGTAACTGGAGCGCTGTGTGACGTGGAAGGGAGTGCTGGAGCCATGGGAGGACCAAGCTGGGAACCGCAGCTCATCTGGTCAGGGAAGGCCTGTACGGGAGGCCGCCAGAGGATCGGGAGGCTGGAGTGGCAGCCAGAGGAGGTGGTAGATTGGCAGGAGGGAAGAGAGCTCTGGACATGTGTGAGGCTGGAGGCAAGACGATGTGTGGCCTTTAGAGATGAGAAGTGGGGGAGAGGCTCACGCAGGGCCCCACGGAGCAGGAGGGCAGGATGGTGGGAGCCCAGGCCTCTGCTGCCGGCCCCATGCCACCACGCCGCCTCTGTTGCTGCCCAAAGGAGTCAGTTCAGGGGTTCGGGGTTGCTGAGCGTAAGAGAAGTTTATTCTCAGGTAATGATTAAGAGGAGCCGCAATGGCAGGGGGCCTTTGTGAGTGTGGACCTGACCCTGTTGCAGGGCGATAGTCGAGAGAACGGGAACACCCAGGTGGAGGCTGGGATCTGCATTGAGTACAGTAGGAGGAAGTGGCCGGTCAGATGAAAATGCAGCAAAACACTCATGGCTTTAGAAAAATGAGGCCGGACGCCAAACCAGAGGCGGTGCGGAGAGGGGAAAGGCGGAGAGGGGAAAGGCGGAGAGGGCTGCTGACTCCCTTCCCTCAACGGGGTGTCTGGAAAGTCCAATAGATCAGAATGCCTCATCTGCCCACAGGGCACACTGTTCTTGGTGACACCCAGGAGAGGGGCCTCGTTAGTGGAAACTGTGAGTTGTCACTTTCAGAGGGAGGTGAGACTTGCCCCGGTGTCACACTGGGTGGACAGGGTTCCTGTCACTCACTCTGCACGGAGCGAGGCTTTTTGATGTCTGGTCCCGTTGCGCCTGAGCTGCCCAGCCTTGACTGCTCTGGGGTGGAAAAATGTCTGGTCAAGTCACTGGCACAGGCAGGTACAGAAGAGCTCTGCTCCCACACTGGCAAAGAGCTGCCTTGCGTTGTGTGGAAGAGGACAGCATCCAGGGCAGAAGAGAACATTTCCTGGAAAAATGGGCCACCCGAGCTGGCTGCTGCTGCAGCAGCGGAAGGAGGGCTTTTCAGAAAGGAGGGACCGGGAAACAGAGGCATGGAGGCAGCAAATCAGGCCTTGCCCCCCTCCTGATGCCTGCTCCCCAGCTGCCAAGGCCAGATGTCATTGGCATATGTTACAATTTCACCACGTCCACGTTCCACCCACTTATTAGGACTTATTTTTAATTTAAACTGCCTTTTAAAAACTTTACTGAAATGGAAGATTAGCTCCCCGCTGGGCTTTGTTCTCAGCTCTTCCGCACTCCCACCGTCTGATCCTCTGATAGAGCTCATCGGCCTGGGTTGTCCTTGACTTTTTCACACGGCCACTTCCTCCGTTGTCACCAGCGTCATCTTTTTTTTTTTTTTTTTTTATTTTTGTTTTTTCGGCTTTTTGCTCTTTTTTTCCAGGCTTTTTTTTTTTTTTTTTGAACTTTGTGAATCTTGGGTTATACAGGTCACTTAGAAATACCTCTGTTGGTAAGAAATCAAACACAGACACAGCGCTTGTGCCCTCTGAGGACCCCTCGTTTAGTCGCTTCCTGGCGATGGCCTTGGGCATCAGTCCCCGGGGTAACCTGCTGGGCCTTTTCCTATGGGACTGTTTCATGAGTTCTACTTTTGTTTCACACATAAATGTATTATCATATTGTCTGTTTTGTCCTGCAGCTTTGTTTTTTTTTCAGAATGATTTTCTAAGGCATGAATCTTTTGAAATTATTTTAATATATAAACTCAGTGAAAACAGCAATACATACTCTTGCTTTAAAAAGTTTTGCAGCACAAGCTGGGCGAGGTGGCTCATGCCTGTAATCCCAGCAATTTGGGAGGCCAAGGAGGGCAGATCACTTGAGGTCAGGAGTTTGAGATCAGCCTGGTCAACATGGTAAAACCCTGTCGGGCATGGTGGCGGGCACCTATAATCTCAACTTCTCAGAAGGCTGAGGCTTGAACCCTGGAGGTGGAGGTTGTAGTGAGCCGAGATTATGCCACTGCACTCCAGCCTGGGCAAGAGTGAGACGCTGTCTTAAAAAAAAAAAAAAATTTCACAGCATAAAAGGGACACAGAGCTGGCCATGCCCTTCCACTGTTGCGTGCTCAGAGGCTTCCTGGTGCCGCAGAAGAAAGGCCATGCTGTCACCGGCCACAGGCCCTGTGTGGTCTCCCCCACCACCACAGCCTCCCTGCCTTCTTTCCTTCCCTGGCTGATCGGTGTCCATTCAGCGGAGCCCTCTGCAATACTGTGGGTGCCCCCTCCTTAGTCTGATGGACCTAGATGGCCGCCCCTGGGCTGTGAGCGTCCTGCTGGCAGGGCCAGGGGAGGTGGGCAACAGAGAGGTCAAAGCCCAGGCCTTGTGGTGTGACTCTGGGTGAGTCAGTGCACTTCTGCGTCTTAGCCTCTTCCCCTGTGCCCAGAAGGCTGCTGGAGGTTGGGTTCATGACAACAGCAGGGATCGGGGCAGGGCCTCTCCATGCTGACGGCTTGCTGCAAGCTGCCTGTCTCACGCCACTCGTTATTCTTACTGTCCAGCCCAGGACCCAGCACAGGCTGGGCATGTAATTGACCATAAGTGGATGTCAAATAAAGAGAGACAGGAATAAAGCTCCACCTAAGACATGTGGGGACGTGCAGGGACAGAGGCCTCTCGCGGAGTGCTGGGGACGAGGTAGAGGATTGAGATGGGATGGGAACTCAGTGCAGGCTCTGAGCACATTGTCCAGTGATACGCTGGAGGTGCTGATTGGACTCTCACCAGGAGGCAGCAAGCACAGGCAGGAAGCCCCAGCAGCCCCCTTGGTCGCAGATAGCATCTCCCCAGCCCTTCTGCCTCATGACGCCCTCCGTCTGTTGTCTGCTTGTCTTCTGAGTACTCCAGGAAGAAAGAAGCCACGAGGCACTGGCGTTCACCCAAGAGGCTGCAGCCTCCGCCCGTGTCTGGCGTTGATGTCCCCTGTGTTGAGATGGGATGGAATGATTCAAGCAAGCCATCTCCCACCCCCTTTTTTCTGGTCTGTTTATTTCCAGGCAATGCCACCGTAGATAAGTTGGAGGACTTCATCAACAACATTAACAGTGTCTTGGAGTCCTTGTATATTGAGATAAAGAGAGGAGTCACGGAAGATGACGGGAGACCCATTTATGCACTGGTGAGTGCCCGGCAGAGCCCTCTAGTGGCATTTGTGAGGAACTGGAACGCATGTCCCCGTTTGTAAAATGCTACCTTCCTACATAGGGCTGAGTGAAGTGAGGTGGACAAAGAAACTGAGACCAGGCCGGCCCCCGACCCAGCCTGCCTTCCTGTGCGCACAGCAGGCCTCCGAGGCCTGTGGTATCTTTCGGTTTTCAGGGTTGGGGTGACCAGAACGCGAATCTGGGACCTCAGTGCTCGCGTCACCGCCGACACGGAGCCTCTGCCCGACATGGCAGCCTGTGTTTGCTTTGGTTTGATTTTGCTTTTGGACAGTTCTCTGCAAAGAAGTCACTCCAAATGTATGGAATATTAGGAATAAAGGGAGAAAATGGTTTTAAAGAAAGTGTAGGAGCGTCAAGGATTGCCACCCACTTGGGGCCTTCAGTGGTTTTGAGATTTACTCTCACAGGTAGGGACCAGGGTGAAATACAGGAGTGAAATACATGGAAGCTGGCATGCCCCATCCCTGGCTAGGAGACACCTCGGACTGGTAGAGGACATCTGGCTCCTCCCAGCCAGGCTATACTCCGAAAGGAGCACTCTAGTCCAGGGATTCCCAGACTCAATTCCCTGGGAAAAACATGACGCAGTCAGTGAACCGTGGGAATGCTAGTCAGACGCGGCAGAGCAGATTTCTTTGCTACTGGACTTCTCGATGCCTTTTGCATTTGAAGTTCCATTAACATGCAGACAAATCTCCCAAATTGACCTGCATTTGGAAAATACTGTGTACCCTTTGGAGTTCTAAAACTTCTGAAAGTCTGGCACGTGGACTAAGCTAAAGAATAAAGTCTGTAATATACGCCTAGTTACAGATCCATCCCTGTGGCCCGCAGCGCCTGGATACAGGAGCTCAGTGACAGGCCAGAGACTGAGGAGGGGGCGGGAGAGAGGGAGGGAGAGAGCGAGCAAGACTGCAACTCGTTAACCGGCACACGAAGGGCACAGCCTGACTGTCACGCTGACTTATTTCTTAGGTGAATCTTGCTACAACTTCAGTTTCCAAAATGGCTACGGATTTTGCAGAGAATGAGCTGGATCTGTTTAGAAAGGCTGTGAGTACAGTAATCCCCATGGCCCATTGGCTGGGCTTCTTACGGGAAAGTTTTGTCTCCATCGTTAGAAGTGGCAGCCGGAATCTTCAAGTATCACTGGGGGCATATGGGCCACCGTTGCTGTCTGAGAAAGGGCTTTGCAGGGAGATGTCACTGTGTACCCATCTGGAATTCACAGCTGCCAGGTGATAGCCGAAGGGGCCACTGTGGCTGCCTGGGAAGGAAGTGCTGGGCCAGGTGTGAGCCCCAGCTGGATGGGCAAGAGCAGGGCCTCACGGAAAGTGACAGGAGCTCCTGCCTGGCTGCTCCAAGTGCCCGCTGGGAAAGGTGGCAGCAGCAGCATCGCCTGGGCGCTTGTTAGAAAGGCCAGGTCCCAGTCCCCATTCTAAGACTGCCGAGTCTGAATCTGCATTTGTTTGCACGTGCACATTTGAGAGGCACTGCTCCACCAGGCTTCAGCGCTATTTGCCCAGCCCTCGGGTCAAACACCTGGCTAAGTGGTTCTCAGGCCTAGATGCAATGATGATAACTGCAGAGGTGAAAATAATTCAGACATTTCAGCCCCACTCGTGATCTGTCAAATCCAAATCTCTGAGAACCACGTGCTGGAATCATTCCTTTTAGATCGTCTCCTGGGGGGACTATTAGCTGACAAGGTTGAGGAGCAGGTGCTGAGCTGAGCACACACCTGTGTGTGTAGGAACCCGTCTTCCTCAGCGGTTCCCACCTGCTGTGCCTCTCTCACTGCATCTGAGGCCAGCCATGAGGCAAGGCGACCCTTTTTGATTCAGACACACTAAGATGGTTTATTTGGGATGATGTTATGGGAGTGACCTCTCAAATGTGAGTCAAAGGAACAGAACCCAGACCTGGCTGTTGATGCATATTAATTAAATCATTTTCCTGGAAGGCCATGCCAGTGCACAGTTCTGCCTGTGATCTGAGTGGTTTTACTGTGTCCCTGCCAGACTTGGTGTTACCATTTAAAAGCTGTATTGGCCAGTTTAATAGATGAGCATGGTACCTGCTTTTTCTCCCAGCTGGAACTGATCATTGACTCAGAAAGTGGCTTTGCATCTTCCACAAACATTTTGAACCTGGTTGATCAGCTTAAAGGCAAGAAGTTGAAGAAGAAGGAAGCAGAGCAGGTGCTGCAGAAGTTTGTCCAAAACAAGTGGCTGATTGAGGTACTGTGTCTCGTGGTTTTCCCAGCCAGGCTTTTCCGAGTGAGTAGCAGTATTTCTCCAAAATTGTATTTGTAGCCAGCCGATGTCTGTCGAGCCTGGCCTTCTCAGATCCCTTATCTGCTTTCATGCATTCCAGCACCGACCCCGTGGGGAGGACTTGAGCCCCACTCCTCCTGCCTCCCACTCCCTGTTCACTCACATCATGTGTTCAAGATGCCACAGCCAGAAATGGCAGAGCCAGGAGCTGCATCCTGGGATTTGGGCCCCAGGCTCAGGCCTCTAGTCCACACACTGAGAGGCAGTGCAGTTCCCGGCTGAGAGCATGGCTCTCATGTCTAACCCAGTCTGATCCCTGAGCCAGGTGACCTCATGTCCCTGTAAGAGGGCGTGGTTGTTTCCTCCCCGGGGCTGGGTGCGTAAGGAACAGGAATGGGACCACACAGTAACGTGCTTGCTCCTGAGCTGCCTGGCTCTCGGGGGAGGCGGCAGAAGGATTGCTGACATTACCACTGGTGTCATTGTCACAGTGAGTTCCTCAGGGCCTGTGCTCAGAGGAGGCACAGACAAGCTTCAGGAGAGGGGCTGTGACATTTGGGACAGGCCCCCACTGCAGCTCCAGTTTCTGGCTGCTGCCCCGCCCCATGTCTAGTCCTCCTGAATGCAGCAGAACCAATGTTTCAGTTGTTTTTCCACAAGAGACAGCCCTCTTTTCAAGAGCTCAGGGTTTGCGGAGTTGACCACAGCTGTGCTGCCCAGGTGTTCATGCCCGCGCCCGTGTGTGTGGACGACATCCTGATGTTGGGCCCTGCTTCCTCACTTGGTGGTCAGACTCTTGGCCAGAGGCTGCCGCTTGTGGCCGTGGGGATTCTCCACTTCCGTTTCAGGAAGGCTCGCCTCTGGGTTGGGGAAGTTAGGGTTCTGAGTTACTGATGTCTGTGGAGGGTGGGCCTGTCCCAAGAACCTGACCCGAATTCACTTCCCAGGGTACCTGATGGGTAGAAAGAGGTGGAGAGGTGACGGGGGCTGAGGGCAGAGGTCACGGGGTCGAGGGCAGAGCTGGGAGCTCCAGTGAGTGCAGGATCTGCTGGGTACATTCCTGTAAGTCATGTCTGAGTGCAGCAGATCAAATGTTTCAGTTCTTTTTCCACAAAAGGCGGCCCTGTTTTCAGCAGCTCAGTGTTTGCCCGCTTGACCACAGCTGTGCCCTCCTAGGTGCTTGCCGGGGAAGGCTGGGTTCTGAGTTACTAATTTCTATGTAGGGTGGGCCTGTCCCAGGAACCTGACCCGATTTCAGTTCCTGGGGTACTTCATGGGAAGAAAGAGGTGGAGAGGTCACAGGGGGTCATGTCTCGGAGGCTGCCTGCTGCCTGGCAGTGGCTCCACTAGCTTTGTTTTTAGCTGACAGCTCAGGGGTCTGGATGCCATTGACGTCGGACACCCTGAGAGTGGCAGGGCCGAGTTCAGGTGCCGGTGTGGGGGCTGCAGCTCCCCATCAATGGCTGTGTCACTGTTTTTCTTCCCCTCCGGGCTGTATTTGGCCCTAGGGAATATTCTGTCTGCTTAGGTTATAAATGATCATTCTCGCTTGTGATGCAGCCCCTTTTTAGGCCAAGTTCTTTTTTTTTTTCCTTTTTTTT